>NW_005178992.1:308732-349554 GCF_000350225.1 Chondrus crispus
CCAGAACCCGAGAACACCACCGGTGGTCATGTTCCCACCTCGCCATTCGCCGGAAATCTTACTGCATGGAGTGGGATTTCGGGCGAATGGCGAGGTGCCCTGCAGGGCACGTGAGACACGACCCCATGAACTACTGGGCAGATATGCGGTCCCAAGATCCCGAGTCCGCGTTACAAATAGCCAGTAATCTCGAAGCCCTCTTATTTGCGGGCGATTCTCACGAACGCCGAAATTTTACCGCACCCGTGAGCCTTTTCACGGAGAACGCTCAACCCCAATCGATCGATAGTCTTCGTGGGCTCGTACACAAGAATACAATCGCGGTGCCGAAATTAAGTGAAGAGCAACCTCGCCACGCTCTCAGCGTGATTCCCACGGACTACTGGGGGTTAAACTGCTGGACTTGCAAGAATGCCGGGCCTTCCACGTTCCCGTGCCCGACGCTGACGCCCGAGCAGCGCATTTACTACGCGTATTGCTACTTTACGTACAAGTGCAAAGATAACCCGACGGCCCCGGAATGGCTTCGCCAACGCTTCGATACCCGAATGGCACGCCCCGAGACCCGAGGTTCGTACAAGTATAGGAACCAAGGTCCAACTCACGGTGCTCCTCGACATGATTTTCGCGAAAACCGTGACCACCCAGGACGCAAGGATCGAGATAGCCGAAATCGCGGCGTCAGGTTTGAAAGGCCGGGTGGAGTCTATGTCACGACGCACATCCGAGATGAGCCCACAGCGCCTTGGGGAGATCACGAAAATACGGGCTCTACGTCAAGTGAAGACCCGACCCCGGAAAACCCGCAGGGTCAGGAGTGACGTGGCCCCACTTCCTGTCCCGCGACGTCTCCGATCACTACAAATCAAGTCACCCGGCTCTCGTGAACTCGAAACCCTGTGGGTCCGATAGAATCTTTTGGCGTTAACAAGGTCACACGTCCACAAAGACCTCAGACGAACAGTATCCACGATGTCCTCGAGTTGCCCCTGAAACTCGTCAGACGATAGGCTCTCCTCCTAGATTAACCCTCTCGATATCGTGCACGATAACTCCATGGAGTTATATTGCATGTCCCAAGGAAGGAGCAAGAGCACATGGACACGGAGGAAAGTCACGTATACGGCGGTCACGGTGCAAGAAACGCTCTGCCAAACTTGTCTCATTAGAAAGCACTCAAGAATTCGCGGTGGACAAGGAAAATATGCTTCACGCGGAGCCCGCCCGAGACGGAGAGGAAAACGCGTGCCTTTTCAACTCGTCCCATTACATCATCGCTGGCTCCCTGGGTCTCACCACGCGCAGCATGAGGCCTTTCCATATCGCGTTAGACACGGGATCTGGACATAACGTGACAAGGCGCTCCGCTCTCCCTATGGGATGGGAAGAGTTCGTGATCGAAGACGCTTATATCCCGCCCGTCGACGACGCGAATGGGCAGCCTATTGCCTTACTCGGAAAGGTCATGCTTCGCGTTCGCTTGGGTTCCGCTGTATATCAAGTCACGTTTGTTGTCGCCGACACACTCGCAGTCCCCGTGATTATCGGCACGTGTTTCATGACCAGGCACGTGGTATCTATTCGTTGTATCGAACAGTACGTGCAATTTACCCGGGCTAAGCTACCTATTCTCGCAACGCATACTCGTGAGAAGAAGTTCGCGGACCTGGACGACAACGAACCCCGAGACGACCCAAATCGTCTACAAGCATACCCTCGAACCTCAAGAACGCTACCTCAAGCCTCGCAAAACCTTCACAAGCCCCACACGATTCGTTTAGCGAAGTACACGAAAATTCCGGCAAGGTCTCAAGTCGCTGTCCCTGTCGTCACGGAGGCCTCGGGTCTTGTCTTCGTGGGGCCCAAGCACTTCTTGCAGGCGAGGTACCACGTTCGAACCGCCAACGGGATCGTGGAAGCCAACCGTAACCGACGTTTTGATCTCGTAATCTCGAATTTCTCCAAGTTTCCACGTGCCCTCCCGAAGGGAATGGTCATCGCGTATGGCACACGAAATCCACTCGGGATATACTCACTCGAAGAAAAGGCTTCTCAAGACTTCGAACGAGTTCTAAATCTTCCCTTCACGACAAGGGAGTCTGAAGACAGTAAGTCTAAAGTCTCGGTACAGGAAGAGCCCAAGCGTCCGAATATCGAAAACATGTGGTGTTCCCAGATTGACTTGTCTCACATAACCGACAAGTCAACGCAGCACGAAATTCTCGAGATGCTCACCAAGCACGAAACTGTGTGTAAACTCGGTTATCTAGGGGAAATCACCGCGACGGAACACCGAATAGAGCTCTACCTCCATTCGAAGCCGATAAGACAAGCCCCTCATCGACAAGCACAAGGCACGAGATATCATGAGCTCCGAGATCGCGAAAATGCTCGATGCAGGCGTAATAGAGCCGGTTAGCAACGAATGGGCAAGTCCTGTGGTTTTCGTTCCCAAGAAAGAAGGTCCGTTGCAGTTCTGTATTGATTACAGACGCTTAAACACGAAAAACGTGGCGGACGCGTACCCACTCCCACGAATGGACGACTGATATTCTCTCGGGGATGCTGCTATTTTCACGACTCTCGACCGCAACTCGGGATATTGGCAGATTACCGTGGCACCCGAAGACTGCGACAAGACCACGGTCACAACCCACATGGGGACATTTCGACACACGAGGATGCCGTTTGGTCTTCGGAACGCACCGGCGATCTTCCAAGGAGCTCTTGATATAATACTTTCAGGCGTAAGATGGCAGACCTGCCTCATATATCTAGATGACGTGATCGCGTTCTCTCGTGATACATCGTCCCACATCCACCACGTGGATCAAGTACTCGCAATATTAAGGAACGCAGGCGTTTCGCTCAAGCTCAAGAAATGCTCGTTCTTCCAGTCAAAGATTAATTACCTACGACAAGTTATCACGCATGGAAAGCTTTCTGTTGCTAAAGAAAACACGGCTGCGTTTGCGGATGCGATCTTCCCGAGGACTGTCACCCAGATGGGGTCATTCCTTGGAGCCGCGAATGTGTACCGTCGTTTTATCAAGAATTTCTCGGGAGTCGCGAAGCCTTTAAACTCGATGCTCAAGAAAGATGCTAATCCGAACTGGTACGAACCAGAGGAGGATGCCATCTCGGCTTTCGACGCCCTCAAGTCACGTCTTATCTCGCCGCCCGTGCTCGCGCTCCCGCAACGCGACCGCCCGTGCAAGATCGACACGGACGCGTCTGCCTATCAACTCGGGGCAGCCCTTCTGCAACAACAAGACCTTGAAGACGAGAGTGCATTAAGTCCTGTGGGATACTGGTCTAAGACTTTGAACGGTGCTGAGCAAAATTATAGTGCACCGGAACGTGAATGTTTGTCGGTGGTCTGGGCCATTACGACCTTAAGGCTATATCTAGAAGGCACGAAATTCACGGTTCGCACGGCCCACGATGCGCTACGGTGGTTTCTGGCTCTTACAGAACCATCCGGTAAACTCATGCGATGGCGTTTGCGCCTTTCCCAGTTCGACTTCAAGATCGTGTATCGCCCGGGACGTGTTCATCAGGTACCAGATGCCCTTTCAAGATTAGTCAGTCCTACCCGTGACACGAAACCTGTGGAGGATGACATCCCTACATTCGGGGACCACCTTGATCCCTTACTTGTTGCCACCCGTGGACGAAGCTCGATAACACGGACTACGAACCACGGAGACGTAGCATCAGCAAATCCTTATCGTGCCCATGAAGAGATTCTCAATGACACATTCGATGCAGCCATCGATTTCTTCGACCCCATTATTGCAGATGAAGAAGTCGAGACTGCAAGCGTAGTCGCGGACGTGCCTATGCCAATCACGATTCCCGAGCTTTTGGAATCACAACGCGCAGACGAGGTTTGTCAAACCGTGCTATCACGTCAGTCACGAAAACATGATTCCCTCTTTCGTGAAGGGGACGATGGCGTGCTACGGCGGGCACATCCCCGACTCTCCGACGTCGAACAAATCGTGCTTCCTGCCAACTTAAGGCCTCGTGTTCTTAAATTTACACATTACTCGAAGCTCGGCGGGCATCCTGGACAAACAAGAATGTATCATTACGTGAGAAAGACCTACTATTGGCCTCACATGGCAGCGGATATCTACGCCACCGTGAGAAATTGTTCAACGTGCGCGAAAAATTGACTCAAGCTTCGAAGAGCGATGAATCCCTTGAAACTATTCCCCGCGACCAAGCCATTCACAAACCTATGCATTGACATTCTAGGACTACTCACGAAATCCAAACGCGGCTGCAGGTTTCTTGGTTGTCACGGACCGCTTCACGAAATTAACTCAAGTCGTGCCGCTGCGCTCTATCAGTGCGTACAAAGTTGCAGTCGCATTCACGGAACACCGGGGTTTCAAGTACGGCGCTCCTGAGAGTGTCATATCCGATAACGGCAAGCAATTCGCTGCAAGATTCTTCCAATCGGTCTGTTCTATCCTCGCAATCTCGAACATTTTCACGAGCACGTATCATCCCGAGACTAATGGTCAGGTCGAGCGGTACAACCGCAAAATTCTCGCCATGTTACGAAATTTTGTGAACGAGCATCAAGATGATTGGGATAAGTACGCCACAGTTCTGACCTACGCCTATAGCAATCACGTGCACAGAACCACGGGAACCACTCCTTTCAACGTCCTGCTTTCTCTACCTCCTCCTCCCTTTCATCTAGACCACTCCGCGGATGATGCCATTGCCCAGAGCAAGAACTAACGTGAAGACTGCATTTGGAAATTACAGCGTGCAATCAAGAGTGCCTGCACGAGTCTCCACAAAAAACAAGCTCGATACAAGAAAGACTTCGACAAGCGCGTGCGTTCTACTACCAAGAATATACGCACAGGCCAGTACATCTATCTAGACCCTACCGATGGAACCACCAAGGGTGCCAAGCTTGGAAACCACGCACTCGGTCCCTTCCGTGTTATCAAAAACGACACACGAACTCTCATGATCGAGCGTGATGGAAATATCGAGAGAGTCTCCGCGAATCGTGTCACATACGCGCCTCCGCCAGATGACGCATCACCGCCGGAACCTCTCACCGCGACGGAAAAAGATCTTCAAAAAAAGAATATCGAAGGCCCGAAGTATGTGATGGAAGAAACTCTAGACCACCGAGTACTGTCTTCGGGACCTCTCCAGTTTCGAATCAAGTGGTACGGGTACGGTGAACCCACGTGGCAACCTCGAAGTGATATCCCGGAGGAAGCCATTGCAACATACATATCTAAACGCCGCTGATACCCAACGCAATTCCCCAAGAAAATCAAGCTATCCAAAATTCCCCGAAGTCAACACGAAAAAGAACTACTCTCGCTCAAGCGAGGAAGACAGCGAGCCCGGGAAATAACCCGTAGTCCCTTGGCTGACTTTTATTCTGCCCGTGACGTGCAGTCTGAAGGAGGGGCCCGGGACTCGAAGTACGTGTTACGCGCGCAAGATAACTCACTGAAGAAAAACCTCAAGCACGAAACAAGCAAAAAGCCCAAGACAATCCAGTGACATTTCTTACTGAATCTAGACGTGCACCAAATACCTCGATAAGACTCCGCGACGTAAGCTATTAAGATGCTAGCTCTGCTCTCCTCGAAGATACGTGTTCCTTTATTGCCCAGCGGTTCACGCGTCACGTACAGGTTCGGTATACTAGGATAAAGAGCGTACGGGTCGCGAATACCCGCACTCTCACAAGCACCGGGAATACGAAAACGAGATGCATAAGGATCCGGGATTGGTGCACGAGAAGTCATTGCAGACGCGCCCGCGTTCGTGGAGGGTCCCCTCTGAAGCGACCCGTACGTGGTCTCATGGCGAGTTGCTGTAACGACGTAACCGTGATCCTCGCATCCAAGCACGCGCTGAGTCGGTTTGACCCTTGACCTTGTGACTTCAGAATCATACCTGACCCGCTTTCCATCGTCATAGGGCCTCGTGTAACCGCGATCTCGACAATCACGCAGCTTCTCGACTTCCGTGCTCCAAAGGTCCGCTCGGCGCCTCTCGTCAGCGAGATCCCGGGAAATACCTCCGAGTTCGTCACGAAGCCCCGACTCACGCAACTCCGCAGCACGGGCACGCTGAAAAACAGTTTCGATGGTCTCTAGAACAGACCACCCCTCGGACCGTGCAGCGAGGTCCTGCAGTATGGGCTCCGTCACGTTTCACTCACGAAGCTCCGGATCGGACATCCGCGAATCAAAGGACACGAACCTCGGAACAAAACCACGGGTATACCCTAAGTGCCCCTCACGCAGGCCTGTGACAAGCAAGCTGTCGTGCACTGAGGGGGAAGGGTGGGATCCCCCTCTGGCAGAGCGCGCGCGTTCGGGGGCGCGTGTAGGGGGTTATCGGGAAACCACCCGTAAGGGACCGGTACGGGGCCGGGCGCGAAGCGCAGTAGGGAAAGTAAGGGAAAAAGTGGGAAAACAGAGCCCAGGAGGGGCGGAGCGGTAGGGACAGCTGTCGCGCGGAGGGCCGGGCGTGGCGGGACGACGCGCGCGGTAGAGGCAGGAGGGAATCGGGACGTAGATGGCTCCCAGGGTACCGTCGTGGGACGGGGACCGACGCGAGGCTACGACTCCATTCCAGAAACCCGAGTTGTAGACCCAAAGCTTGGTGAGGATTTACTTAGGGTCGGACGTCGGCTATGTACTAGCCGACGTCCGGGCGATAATTAATTAAACTAAAATTACTAAATTGGACGACGGCGGCGATGGCCGGAGAAACTCCTCTTGGGGAGGTATGACAACCACTACACGTGGGGAATGACACGATTAACGTGAGGAATAACACGGGTACACGTGGATAGAACTGTCAGTATGTCGACAGGGCTCCATGGAGCTTACACCCGGACACGAGCGGGGGTTTGGATACACGGTTACACGTGGTACATACCTCACTTATGATAGTGAGGCATTCTGCGTGTGCTACAGTACAGCACTGCGATTACGCGGGGCGGTCAGTGCTCTACATAGCCCCCTCTTAGAATAGAGCGTCCGCGCGAACGGTAATTTCCGCGAAATTTTGAGGAGCTGAAGATTCCGGACACCCTCTCACCGTCCTGACACGCTCTAGGGGTAGGTTTGGACGAGGACCACCGAAAAGCCAGCGGGGGAAGCGTCTCGAGATTTGTCCTGCAGCAGCAACGTCCGAGATGGCGGAGTTCGGGTACCCGTTTGGGGGAGAAACCGCCTCGAGGGGCGACGGATGGCCTCGTCCGCGCGAGATGTGGGGTCGCAACATGTATGACGACGCGCTCCTCTTCGAGAGGGCACCGTTCATGTCTGCGGATGGTTTACGCGACGCGGAGGTAGTGCGGAGCTATGCGACCGCGACGGGTGAACTCCCCGGGGCGCTCAGCTTATCAGCTGTGATGTCCCGGGACTTCACACACCGTTTGGTGGTGGAGCCGGAGTTATTACGGCCAGGGTACCGGCGGGTGAGCACTGCGGCCAAGGTGGCTTTCGTGGAACTAGTATGGCAGAGAATTCGCCGGACGCCGTGTAATCGGCTGCTTCCCCGATCATGGGATATGGACACTTGGGCATACGGCAGTGATGCCGATCGTGGTTATGTCGCTAATTTAAAGCGGATTTTGGACAATCTCTCCCCAAGGGAGGAAGTCCCCTCAGTGTCGCTCTTGGCTTGGAGGGAAGCGATCCTCCCTCCAGGGTTCGAGGACCGTCCGGAGCGACTGAATGACCCCTCGATGCACGGCAAGTTGAAGTTTGAACGACGCATGCGTAACCGAATGGAGGTGTTTGTCGCTTACGAGTGGGTGGAAATTACCACCTTCGAGCGGGACGTGCTCGGCACGCGGTACCCGGAGGTACCCGCGTGGTTTGCTCAGTATGAAGTCCCTGCAGACTTCATAGCTGAAGTGCCACCGTGTTTGGTGTATTATGGACTGAGGATCAAGGATGATCCTCAGTCCTCGCGCTGGATGATATTTTTGAGCGAGTGGCTCGCCATCGTCGCCAAGCGCTTCCTATGGGCGGCCTGCGACGGGCGGTTGTACGTCCTCCCCCACGCGGTGGTGGAGTGGCTCCGTCGGTTGGACCTATCCCACGTCCTCGGCGGAGTGGCGCGGCACGAACGCGTACAGAGCCTGCTCGACGTCCACGAGGCCATCGACTGGCCTCGTGTGCCGTATACTCAGGGGCACCATTTCGATAACCCCCGCGCGCGCCAGTACTCGCCGGGGCGGAGGCACGACTCTGGCAATCCTCAGAGCGGAAATTGGGTACGGCTCGAAGCCGGTACGTTCACTCTTGCACAGCCCGAATACTTGAGGGAGGCAGAGGGGCTTGACGCCGGAGAGAGTGGCGAGGCGGGACGCGTTCGGAGGCGCGAGGATGTCCCGGGTGAGGAGCCCGGTGTGGCACGCGTGCGGAGACGCGGGGTTGGATTCCCGAAAGCAGCCGGTATCGGACGCGATCAGGGACTGGTCACCGTCTCTGCGGCGGTGGACGTGACCATGGACGGCGTGGGGGAGCCGGGTGCTTCGCCGGTCGAGGCGGCTGAGCGTCGCGGCCCGACATCGATGTCGGACGCGGAGTTGCGCGTGCTGCTCAGCAAACCCCGCCTGAGGGAGAAGGTAAGAAGCCTTGTCACTGAGGAGACGTCGGGCGAGGAGGCGGGGGTAGCCGCGCCCTTCATCGCCTCCGACGGGGCAGCGGGGGTTCCCACTCCACCCGGAGGACCCGAGGGCGTGGTCGCTGTAGCAGTGGCTGAAGGGGCGACGGATGTGTCGGGGTCGACGACGGCGGGCGCGGTGGACGCGGTGCCGGAAGAGGCTCTCGTTGACTAAGAGGAGGAAGGGGACCCGTGAGGCCGAGGCTTCCTTTAAGGAGGCCCGGTGGTGTGCCTCGTCCGATAGACAATGAATAAATTGCATCACTTGTGCTTCCTCGCGCGGTACGTAGGGGACAGAACCCCCTTGGTCAAGAGTAGGGAGGGGAAGTTTCCCCGTCTAGGTGAGGAGACGGAACCACGGCAGCCGATGGCCGCGCCGTATGCGGCGCGGCAGCCGCAGTCCGCAAGAATAGCTTCCCTCCCTCGGACGGGGGGGGGAACTGGACGCGTCCCGGGGTCGGACCCGGCCTCTTCTACCGGGGGACCACCGCGGGGGTGTCCCCAGGATACGAGTAGAATAATTCGCCCCCCGCCTTTCGGGCAACGCGATACTGAGTACGCTAAAAAAAGAGCGGGGACGGTCTCATCCAACGAGAAGAACAATTTCCCCACCTGCCAAGGGAGGAGGGTGATGCGCACGCTCTGAAAGCGGTAATTACCTCGGTGACCGAGTGGAAGAGTGCGCCCCCTTTGCGGGAAGAGGGGGTAGCGAGTAAGCTATATTAGCGAGGACAGTCTCGTCGAACGAGGGGAACAACTTCTCTACCTCCCAAGGGAGGAGCGTGATGCGCACGCTCTAAAAGCGGTAATTACCTCGGTGACCGAGTGGAAGAGTGCGCCCCCTTTGCGGGAAGAGGGGGTAGCGAGTACGCTATATTAGCGAGGACAGTCTCGTCAAACGAGGGAAACAACTTCTCCACCTCCCAAGGGAGGAGGGTGGCGAGCACGCTCTGAAAGCGGGGAGTACCTCGTTGACCGAGTAGAAGAATTCGCCCCCCCTCTGCGGGAAAACGGGTAGCGGTCCACCGGGTTGTTCGCGCCGGAGCGCGCGCGGTCGCCGTCCCACGAGCGGGGGGTCGGGTGAGTACCCGCCGTACGGCTGGGGAGGAGACACTGCCAACAAAAACCGACGGGACGGGTCGGTGGTCCGTCCTCGTCCGGCAGGGGAGCTTCCCAAAAAATTAGCGAAAATAACCCACTTCGGAAAAAATCAAAACTCAAAAAATCAAATGTCACAGGTGGGCGGCCGTGGTTGGCTGGCGGAGTGGCCTCGGAGGCGGTTCGCGCCGACGCGTTGCGCGTTTCCATAGGGCCGTACAGTTGGCCCTCGTACCTCATCAGGAGAGTACAGGGCCGCGCTCTAACCCGCTTAATTCCCGAGTCCGACGCTGTCGGGATGAGCCCATAGCGCGCGGTCGGGGATTGGGATTCGCTTTTTCCGGCAGTATCGCGCGACCGTATTGTAGTCGATGTGGCGGGCGGGCTCCCAGGTCGCCTCGGCGTCGCTGTACCCATACCAACGTACGCGAAACAGGGGGAGCCCGTCATCTCCCGGTCCGTGCCCGGTTAGCGAATGTACAACGTAAGCGTCTGTGGGGTCTCCTGCGTTATTGACGGGAGGTAAAGACTCAGCCACCAGTGAGGTATTTGGCACGCAGAAGGCGTCGGGTTGGAACGTGCACTTCGCGGCAAGACGCGTGGCACCCGACGCGATGAACGCGCGGTGAGCGGGGCCGATCGCCAGAAGGGCGAAGGGGACAACGCGGCGAGGCGCGGGTGGGTCCGTAGGGGCCACTGTTGGCTCGGGTGCTATAGGGCTCTCCCTCGCAGTCCGCGTGCGCGTTGCGGGGCGCGGGTCTGATTCTTCTCCACGCGGCGGACTCTCCGTTATCTCGACCTGAGAGCGGTACCCAGCGAGTCTCGAGCGGATGTCCTCGATTCCCCCACTGGTTACCGCGTCCATCAATCCCGGCGTACGCGACTTCGCGGACGCCGGTGTAGCGAGGGTCCCTTCTGAGGCGGTAGCTTCGGGGAGGTTACGGTCCTCCCCGTCTGACTCCACCCGTTCCAGAGGGGGATCCTCCCCGTTGCTCCTCAACGGGGGTGCCTTGACACTCGGTCACGAGAGAGCCGGTCTTTCAGTCCCGTCCCCCGTATTATGGTGACGGTGTGGTCGTCCACCTGTACGACAGGGAAGGGTGCCTCGGTCCGCGGTGCGAGCTTATTGTTAACCCGGTCCTTGTCCGTTTTCTCTTCGGACCGTAGCGCGGCCTCGCGGTTCACGAGTACTTGATCCCCCACCCGATAGTCCGGGGTGGGGTGGCGTATCCGATTATCGAAATCGTTCTTATACCGCTCCTGTCCGGCCAGCAAGTGTCGGCTGGCCGTCGACATCAGGCTGCGGAGCCACGCTAGGTAGCGGACCTTGAACTGCGCCCTTGAGGCAGATGGGTCCAACAGCGGCGTTTGTTGCAGGGATAACGGACTCGGGGTCCGGGATAATACCAGGTCGAACGGTTGCATACCGATCATCCTGTTCGCCGTGCAATTATAGCCGTACGTCAGTGCGTCCGTGTACTGATCCCAGTCACGTTGATTATCGGCGAGGTAATGCCGGAGGGTTGATACCAACGTACGGTTGAATCTCTCCACCTGCCCATTGGTTTGGGGGTGATACGCCGTGGTAAACACGCTCTCAATTGAGAGTATTCTGCACACTGCCAGGAAAAACCTCGATGTGAATTGTCCTCCGTTATCGGAGAGAAGTTTCACTGGGGCGCCGTATACGAACACCCAGTTGGAAATAAACGCCTGAGCAACCGTTTCAGCGGTAATCCTCTTGAGCGGGACCGTCCTGGTCAGCTTGGAGTATCTGTCCGTCATCACCAAGAGGTAACGGTTTCCTCTTGGTGTCCGGGGGAGCTCGCCGAGAATATCGATGGCGATGTACTCCAGGGGCCCTGACGGAGGAAATGTCTTCAACTCAGAGTTGTGCTTTCGCAGTTTGATGCGTGCCTTCGCGCAGTCGGGACATAACCTTACGGTCTAGTAGGAGTCCACCGACATGCTTGGCCAATAAAACCGCTGTCTTAGCGTATAGAACAATCGCCTGCCTCCGGGATGGCCGGAGGTGGCGGGATAATGCGACAAGTACAGCAACCTTTCCCGGAGGGTTGTGGGTACTACGATCTGTTCCACACCGTCGAGGTGGGCTTTCCGGCAGACCAGCCCTTCCTGATTCACGAAGAATCGGGACCGGCGCAATTCAGCGAACCCCTCCCCCTTCTCAAGGCGGGAAGTCACCTCCTTACAAAATGGATCAGAGTGCTGTTCACGAGAGAAGTCTTCGTGAGTTATCGCGGCCATGGAGGCCGGAGGGTCCAGCGCGTAGCAGCCCGCGGAAATTTCGACGTCGGTGGTGTCGTAGGTCTCCTCTTGATGCTGAGGCTCATCGTCGAAATTCATGACGGTGTAGCAAGGAATTTCTTCGTCGATCGGGATAGTCCTCCCTCCCGTAGATGGGATACGACTCAGCGCATCGGCGAGGCAGTTCTTGATTCTCTTCACGTAAGTTACGTCGAAGTCATATTCGGCAAGGCGCAAGCGCCACCGGGCCAGTCGGCCACTCGCATCGGCGAGGTTCATCAGCCACCGCAGGGAGTGGTGGTCGGTGTTGACCGTGAACCGCTCCCTTTCCAGGTACGGGTGGAGCGTCTGTACCGCCCATACGATGGCGAGGCATTCCTTCTCGGTTGTCGAGTAGTTGCGTTCCGCTGACGAGAGCGTGCGTGACCAATATCCGACAGGGTATCGGTGTCCATCCTCGTGGGTCTGCAGTAGTGTGCAGCCCAACTGAGCGTCTGACGCATCCGTGTCCAGTGAGTAGGGGCGCCCCAGTCGTGGGAGTTTTAAGACCGGAGGCGAAATTAAGCACTCCTTCAGTGTCTGGAAGGCCGTGGTCTGCTCTTCATCCAGATCGGGGAGGACATCCGGTTCTCCTTTTCGTAGCATAGCCGTAAGGGGCGCCGCTATCTTGGCGAAATGATCAACGAAACGTCGGTAGACATTACACATTCCCAAGAACGAGCGCAGCTCGGTCTGGGTCCGTGATTGAGTCGCTTCTGAGAGCGCTTTCACATTCTTCGGGTGGACCTCCAGTTCGCCCGGTCGAATGATATGACCCAGGTACTCGACAGAGTCCTGAAAAAACCTGCACTTGTTAAGTTTAAGTGATAATCCCTCCTGCTGCAGAGCACGGAGTATTACGTCCACATCCTTGAGGTGCGTGTCATAATCCTTGGAGAAGATTATGATATCATCAAGGTAGATGAGACAGCTCTTCCAGCGATAGCCTGAGAGGAGGATATCCAACATACGTTGAAAGGTGGCCGGGGCGTTCATCAGCCCGAGGGGCATACGGTTGAATTGATACGTCTCGGCGTGGCACGTAAACGTGGTTTTCGGTCGATCCTCCTTGGCGACTGGAATTTGCCAGTACCCGGAGTTACAATCAAGGGTAGAAAAGACCTTGGCTTCCCCGAGCGTGTCAAGACACTCGTCCATCCGGGGGATGGGGTAAGTATCTCGCACGGTCAACGCGTTCAGCCGTCGGTAATCGATGCAGAAACGGAGGCTTCCCATCTGAATTGGGTATGAGCACAACGGGGGACGCCCATTCGGACTTGGACCGGGTGATCACCCCGTTGGCTAACATCTCGTACACGGAGGCTTGTTCCGCCTCACGGGTGCGGGGACCAGCGCGATATGGCTGACAACGAAACGGCTTTGCGCCGGGGGTGAGTTCGATGCGATGCTCGGTCGCTCGGACTTCACCCATAATTCCCGTTCCACATCGCGGCGTACGGCGCGAGCATGGTGTGAACCTGCCCTTGCACTTACGCCCGCAGGTGGTCGAGGGGAACTGCCTCCTGCGGAGGGGATGTCTCCGCTTGGGGGAGGACACCGTGAGGGGGCCTCTCGCCCTGTAGAGGGGGGCTCCCCTCGGAGAATTCCGCGGCTAGGACCGCGTGCAACGGCATCGCCGTGCGCACCATCGCCCGCGGATGGGGAGTGACGAAGCCAACGACTTGGTTCTTCGGTAGCCTCTTGTCCGCGGACGAGAAGTTCGCCATGAGGACCTTGAACTCTTGCAACGGGGAGATGCGCACCACCCCGTTGGAGAGGGAGAGCCGATGCTTCGCATATAACTGCGGGTTCGCCTCGAGGACCGAGAGTCCGTTACGTCCACTTGTGACGTAAACCCAGGTCTGAGTGCCCGCCGGGAGGTTGACGGCGCGGGAAACCTTGAGCTTGGGCGAAATCCGCCCCGCTTGCGGGGAATACTCCTGCTCCGTCGGGAGTGGAGGACTGTTCACGGCCCGGGCAGCCGGCTTGCGGACAATGGGAATTTTTGTGCCATCGTCCAGCTCCACCACTTTGCGTGTTGGGTAAATCGCCTCCACAAACTTGTCGTTGAACTCACACCCCAAAATGACGGGGGCGGCTAACCGTTCACAGACGATGAATGTACACCTAATGGTGCGGTCGCCTAACCGCACCACGAGGGGGATTTTCCGCTTGTACGCAATGGTCTCCCATTGACGTCAGCGATCGACGGGATTTCTCCCGGAATAATCAGCGCTTCCCATCCGGAGGGAAGCGTGTTGGCACGTACGAAATTGGAGCCCGCTCCTGTATCCAATATTGTGAGCTGGCGCACCAATATCGACGGGGATAATCCAAGGTCTGCGTAGACCTTGTAATTCCGCCGAGACAGCGCAAGCGCTGTCTCGGGATGGCTAACACCCCTTGCAGGCGGGGGGGTGTTTTTCCGCCAAGGTCGGCGTAAGGTACCGAGCCCTTCGGGGTCGGGGTCTCCCTGGGATAGCCCAGTGTGTTTGCGGCCGAGTATCCGGTACCGCTTCTCCGTCTCGGGAGGTGTGGACGATTCCGCCTCCTTGGGCGACAGATCCGGGGACGTGCCCGTGTCCACCTCAGCGGCTACAGGCTGAGGTTCTTCTAGTTTTTTGGAGGAGAAAGAGCTTCCCCGGGGGGCGGAGGGGTCCTCGTCCCGGTACCCGCACGCGGCGGCGGGCCGGCGACGGCTTCGGGGTTCATGACCCGGTTCGCCTCGTAACTGAGAAGGGCGACGGCTCGGAGGTACGCCTCCGGAGGCACTCGGCTCTTTTGGGCCGCGGTCAACTTCCCGTACTGATGGGGTACGAGGGATACATCCTTCACCTTCATGTCGCAGTCGGGGGAAATATGGTCCCCGACCCGATAACAGGTGAAGCAGATGATCTGCGGGGACGGAGGTCCCCGCAGATCCTTCTGGTAATTACGGGACGTTTTCCCCGGTGGAAGTCTGCGAAAGCCCTCGGCGGGCTCTCGAGCGGGTTGATACGGCTTGCGCCGGTCGCCGTAAAACAGCGAGTCTCCGTCGTTGAAGGAGGATTCTTCTGTCGGGAGGGAAGGAGCCCCCCCGGCGAGGTCACCATCGGTAGCGAAGTAGTTCTCGGCTCCCCGGGCCGTTTGAAAACTGGGAGGGGGGCCGGTCGACGACGACGGGGCGCCCTCCAGGGCAGCGAGAACCTGTTTAACCGGGCGAGGCTTCCCGAATTCCACGCGGCGCCCGGCCCCGTGCTGGGCCCGGAAAGCATCGCCGTGCGAGCGGGCGTGGGCGATGGTATCCTCGATCGAGGATCGCGGTCGATCCTCGCGAGCTTGTAACACCAGCGGCTTGATCGCGGGGGTGAGCCCCTCGATGAAGAGGGTCGTCCTCTCGTATGCCGAGTGCACGTCCCCGCACCTCCCCAGGGCGGTGGACATTCGAGTAGCGTACTCGGTTTCCAGTTCGCCCGGCTTCTGGCGTAGCTCCCTCAATGCCGTGAGGGCCCGCTCGATCTCGAGGTTCGTCGCATATGTGCGCGACAGCCAATTGACGGCGGCGGCCCAGCTCGCGATCCCCTGAGATTTGCGGTGCAGTCCCCGCTGGGACTCATACGCTTCCTTAGCAGGCGGAGCCAGCAGATGGGGTAGGGCCATCAGGGCCATCGCCTCGGTCATATTGGCGTTGTCAAAATTTTCCTTGCAGCGAGCCAGAAAACTGATGACCCTGATAGGATCTACCCCGCTGAATTTGTACTCCCCCATGACCACGAGGAGGTACTGCACCCTCTTACGGGTGGTAGCGTAGACCTGGTCGTCCAGGGTTGGGTCGGTATCCACGAGGCGGTAGGCTCCGTAGTTGCACACACCTCTGAACCGGTGGTTCGTCGGCTTCCAGACAGAAACCTTTTTCTGTTTGGGGCCGAACGTCGGCGTTGGGGCCGTAAGGGACTCTGACTCGGAGTCGGTCTCCGAGTCAGAGGAGGATGACGAGGACGGGCTTGAGTACCCGTCCGGAGGGTGTCCATCCTTTCGTCCTTTGCGACGGTTCGCCTTCCGCTCTTTCCGACTGGGTTTGGACTTTTTTCGTCGTCCACTCCCCTCGTCGTCTGAGCTTCCCCCTTGATCGGGGTTCTCTCCCCGTAAATTCTGGGAAAGTAAATCACCTTCAAGGTGGATAGGTCCGGCGGAGGCTCCCTCGCGGGAGGCTCCTGCCGCGGTTCGCGACGCCTGCGGATTGGCGGAGAATTGGGGTGCGGTCTCCATGGAGGGGACCGGTATCCCCGCGGCTTGCAGCGCCGGAGTTGTCACGTTGGAAAAGAGCAGGCTCTTATTCAACGGGGGCAACCCCTCAGCGGGAGGGAGAGTCGCTACTCCGACTGTAGTCGAAGGGATTCCAGCAGCGGAGGCTGATGTTTGCGTCTTCAAGATGGCAATTTCTCGACGGAGGGCCTTGAGTTCCTCCGCCGTGGCGGTCTCCTCTTGCTTACGCAGGATGGCAGCCTCCTTGGTGCTGGCAGCTATGTCCGCCTGCCAGGCCTTGGTGAGCACGCCTTCCAGGGCGGTTAGGCGATCGCGCTCTCGCGCGGCTTGTACCTCGGCTTGGGCCGCGATAGTTTCCTCAATAAAAGTCTTGAGGTTTTCTCGCAGCGCCGACGATTGCGCTGCGAGCTTCTCCGCTACAGTATTGAGCGTGAATCTTTCCGCTTCTCGGAGGGTCTCGCGACAACTCCGAGTGATCCACGCCGCAACTGGCGGAGGCACGTCTCGAGGACGGGTCTCACGGGACGAATCGGACCCGGATACCATAGCCTTGAGCTTGTCCGAACCTGTTGAAACAGGGATAGAACACCTAGGACCAAAAACGGTAAGGGATAAGGGACACTCCGTAGACTTCTAGGTCGGGAGACCAAAATGTCGTGCACTGAGGGAGAAAGGTGGGATCCCCCTCTGGCAGAGCGCGCGCGTTCGGGGGCGCGTGTAGGGGGTTATCGGGAGACCACCCGTAAGGGACCGGTACGGGGCCGGGCGCGAAACGCAGTAGGGAAAGTAAGGGAAAAAGTGGGAAAACAGAGCCCAGGAGGGGCGGAGCGGTAGGGACAGCTGTCGCGCGGAGGGCCGGGCGTGGCGGGACGACGCGTGCGGTAGAGGCAGGAGGGAATCGGGACGTAAATGGCTCCCAGGGTACCGTCGTGGGACGGGGACCGACGCGAGGCTACGACTCCGTTCCAGAAACCCGAGTTGTAGACCCAAAGCTTGGTGAGGATTTACTTAGGGTCGGACGTCGGCTATGTACTAGCCGACGTCCGGGCGATAATTAATTAAACTAAAATTACTAAATTGGACGACGGCGGCGATGGCCGGAGAAACTCCTCTTGGGGAGGTATGACAACCACTACACGTGGGGAATGACACGATTAACGTGAGGAATAACACGGGTACACGTGGATAGAACTGTCAGTATGTCGACAGGGCTCCATGGAGCTTACACCCGGACACGAGCGGGGGTTTGGATACACGGTTACACGTGGTACATACCTCACTTATGATAGTGAGGCATTCTGCGTGTGCTACAGTATAGCACCGCGATTACGAGGGGCGGTCAGTGCTCTACACAAGCCACCTAAACTCGGTCCCGTGTAACTCGACGCCCTCACGAAGGAACCATTGAAGAAGAATGCCCACGACTCGGAGACTTGAGAGGGAAACACCCTAGGTAAAAAAAATAACTAGCATCGAGATTCCGTGCCTCCTTCAAAATCTTGACCTGATCCTCTCGCCTAATCTCGGAGACTTGGGCACCGCGCTCGTATCTCAAAGGCGGGATGAATTCGAAAGATTCCAAGAATTCCAAGCATTCGTCACTCAAGATCCACACGATACCCGCGTTTATAAACTCGTCGTGCACAAATCGTGGCGTGAAGCATCTCTAGACGCTTGCACGATTCCAACCGCCGACCGACGCCTCTGATTCCCGGGAAATCGTGAAGACTGGCGCACGCACTACCGATATAGTGAAGGACTCGAGGAATCTTGATGGCAAGCCCGTGAACGCCAGTTGCTCTGAGTGCCACTTCTGGAGGCGGCAACCAAGTCGGAGATCCGTGAAAAAGCGTGAGCTTCTGCCGCCCTTGCACCGTGCATACTTTGTACCTTGAACCGGGACTGTCATTCACGCGAAGGACATCGTAGCCCGTAAACGAGATGATCGACCTGAACCCCACGAACAACGACCACGTACAACGATACTCTTGGATGAGGGCACGAGCCCTCGAAGTTTCCACGGAGGGAAGCGAGTAATTCCAAATCCTCGGCGACGTGATGGGCGGCTTGTCGAGATCACCACGCAAGTGCTTGTTCATCGCAGTCACGTACGACGCATCAGAGCTAGATTCCGCGAAAACTCGATCTGATACCAAGCTCCTTGGAATCTGGTACCCGGTGGCAAAGATCGAGAGCCACCGAGCACGTGGCCGCCCCGACCAAACACTCTCGTCCTTGGTGCAATCGCGAATTAGCTGCGCGTCCCGTCTTCCCGTGTTGACCAAGTCATCCCACGAAAACGAGCCAGACTTCCTCGTATACTGCGACCAGCCTTCCCCCAAGTCTTCGTGACTTAGACTCCCATTCGTGTCGGGGTCCCAAGCAGGCCTTCCGGTTCTTGAACTTCCACGTCTCGAACACTCGTCTCCGTGTTTGCAAGGATTTTCCACGAAGCGCACGAGCCCAAGGATCCTTGGCGCCTCCCACACTCACCTCACGATCTTCTGCCACGCCCACGGATGCAAGCGCGTCGACGCCAGCAACGGGTGCGGCCCCGAGGTGTGCCGGACCGGTATGCCCAAAGCTCGTCACCTCCCCTTTCCCGCCTGTCAGGACCGCGACTTCGACACCCGTGAGACCTTCTTCGCCTTGCTCAGTTGTGCGTCTCGACGAGCCCACGCCTGCCCGACTACCTCGAACCATGTTCCACTCCGTACCACAAGATCTGGCTCTTGAACCACGCTCGCTCGTTTTTCGTGATAATAGCGTGATGCGGAGGGCGGCGCCACGCTCATCGCGACGCACTGTGCGACCCTATAATCCAGGGACGCCGGTGTGTCCGTGCAAAACGAAAAATCATCAAGTCTGTTGGACGCGCTGCAAGATATTTTTATCATACACAAAATTTCGGGCAAAATTGTTTTCGCGGGAAATCTGAAACATCGAGAAAAAACACGTGACACAGAGGACCACCACATTTCGTGCACAAATTCCGCGTTCATAATCACGCTATCTACCGTGCCATCACGAGCTAAAACTGTATCCCGCGCTTTTTACGTGTACTTGCACCCCTAATCACGGACACAGGTGGCAGCCCTTCCTGGCGTGGACAGGGGCGTCCACGTCTGAGGGGGGGCCATGTGGTATAAACCCGTACCACTCTAGTATTATTTTTCGCGTGACTCGCGTACATGTGTATCTAGATACATCAAGTACCCTGACGTACAGTACTAATGTAAGATACACACGTGGGATACGTGGACAGAATGTATCTCTGGCAAGGTATCCAGGTTTGCGGATGTCAGACAGTGTCGTTCCAGGGATGTGCACTTTCAGCTGCGTGTTCAAAGAACGTGAAGAAGACGAAAGTGCGGGAAAGCGAGCTGAATGGGAATGAAAATCCCATTCGAGAATTAGACTCCGAAGTAGATTCGAGGTGCGAACGCGAGGAGCTTCGACCTGACGATAGAACTACGAGATGGATGAAGGGGTGCGAGGAGCGGCCGAAGGGCCCGGGTCGAGAGAAATAAATACAGGTGGAGCGAGCTGCCCTGCGCGAAAGGGAGTCTCGACGACCTGGAGGTATCCTTTTGGTGCCGTATCCTGTTGCCTTTGCCAAGGTTGCGTGCAGCTCCGCTTCCCACCCAAACTCCAACGGAAGGAGGATCGTGCCCGCCTGCGACATCCCGCTCACTGTCTCCTTGCGCACGTGTAACCATGTCTCATGCGTCTGATAACTAAGCCCATTTACACCCGCCTTTCGACATTGTCTTTCGACACGCGCACACGTGGACTTACTACCGCGCCTGTACACGTGTGTACTATAACACGGCCCCGTGAGCTCTAACCGTTACATCTCGATCCACGATCTAAGTACAGTATATAGTGTCGTTAGTGCTTGCGCCGGGTGGATTTGGGCACAAGGAACCAAGGACCAAGGACGCGACTCTCGTTCTTGGTTTTGCGGGGTACTAACTAACTTCTTCTCGTTCACGCTCTCTCGTTCTCCTCGCTCGCGCCCTAGGACTCTCTTGGCCACGTCACGTGTTGCCTTCCCGCTCGCGCGCACGCTTCGCTGGCCGTGTGTTAGCCCCGCTGGGCCGAGAGCACCGCGTCGTTCGCTTCTAGTTTCCGTGGTTCGCGAGCACAACTAGGTTCTACAGTCGCCCGAAAGCCTCTACCACTTCCCCTAGCTACATAGTACACGAACCTTCAAACGACCCCTGTTTTGGCACGTGACCACGTTTCGCGTCCTACTACAGTCTGTTCGCCTTACTTTTTGTTCACGTTTTCTTCCTTAGCTCAGCTACCTTTTTCCTCCCAGGCCAGGGCATGGAGCTTCCCCTTCTATCGCTTCCCCTCGAGCGTCTGGAAGGCTCCAAAACACTCCCTAATTTTCAATAAAACCAATTACAATTCTAAAATCAAATGTTTTGTAATCGCATAAAACCGAGCCACACGGCCCCCTTTCCATACCAAGCCGCGGGCCCGCCGGGCACCATTATTTTGGAGGTTTTGTTGCTTCCAGTCCGCCCAGATCCGGGTGGCGCCCAGGTACTGAAGAGTGCGTCGCCCTCTGCCACACACCATCAGCATCTCCTCTCTTCCAACGCATCGTGTCGCTCCAGATTTCTTTGTACTCATCCCCGACTCTACTCGTCGCCCGCATACCGTGGTCTTCCAGCTCATAATCTTCTTCCTGCGTTCTTCGGACTCCTACTCGGCTGTACTCCTCGCCCGCACACGGTGGTCTTTCAGCTCATCGTCCCCCTCCCGTGCTTTTGCCCCGCAGTCCCGATCACGCAGAGTCGTGCAGCGCACAGGTGGGGTTATAGTACCCGTGCACTCTCCTCTTTCCTCGTGCGCAAAAGGCTCGAGTTGCGCGCAGGTGGGGTTTTAGTCCCCGTGCGCTGTCGCCTTCCCTTCTCTCTTTCTCACGAAAGGAGCTATGGCCAAAACCAAGCATACAGCCAGGAGGAGTACCGGCGACAAGGCTCCAAGGAAACAGATTGCACCGGCCGCTGCACGTCAAACGCGTTACGGGAGAGACCTAATGATTTAAGAACGCTCTTCGAGGCCGAACCCTGAGAAAGTCGTGCGGACCCCTGTTTCCCGGTTGATAGTGCTAACTTCCACATCTGGTTAAGGGGGCGTAGCCGTCGCTACAGCGTCACGGCTCAAGAATTTGTAAAACTTCTCAGTCACTACATCAAGGACTACTTAGTCTGGAGGGCGACCGTAGAAGTAACTTGTGACGATGCGTAACGGCTTGGCCTAACCGAGTCCGTCAGTGATTGCCACTGGTACCGCACCTTCTCTGAGGACGAACAGGATATCGAACAGATTTGTTTGGACCAAGATGGAACATACTACGGCGTTGATCCGGCCCCCAAGCAGAGGCACCGCATATTACTTTACACCCTCAAGATCATCGGCTTCGGAGAGAGAACTGAGCACCGAGTGGAAGACGACCTCTTCCAGTTCGGGGGTCGAGATCGCGTCCTTGCACACATGGCCGTCGACCTATTTTGTTCCCGCAACTCAGGTTGGGCCTGTAAGATGCTCCACGGGCGGGACGTAGATCTAACAGCCTCAAGCCCCTATTCTGTCTGCCGTCGTTAGGCATCGTGAGGTCTCGTGACGACCCCGAACTCTGCATACCTTCTGCCATATGCAACGCTATCCATGTTCTCGGCGACCTGGAGCTCGCTTCCAAGTACTGGCGTCACGTCGAGGCGAATGCAGCCCGCTTTGCCTGCACTGGCGACCTGCCGCGTCGTATCCGCAACTTTCGCGATGCCCAAAAGCATCTCGATTGCGAAAAGGTCATCTTGCGCCACGTAAAATCTGGGCCTGCTACCCTCGAGCTCGTCTTAGCCTGCCCCATGGGGTATTCGTTGCAACACTTGAAGGCACACCAAACATCCTTCGTAGTACTTCTGTCTTGTCTTTGCATCAAACAGTCACCGATTGCATGGATGAATTCTCCTCCGCCTGAGTGCGGACTCAGTGAAAGCCTGCATTGGGGATCGTGGTACATTTCTGGGCGTTTCTGATTTGCGCCTGGTTGTATTCATCGCATCGTCTGGTAAGAAGAGACGAAATAGATCCAGATTCTCGGAGACGAGGAGGGCCAGCAACAAAGCGGCCGCGGGTGGTTCAAGTAACCAAGCCCAGCGCTAGCTCAACTATGGCCTTCTGGTTCCGTCTGGAGCAGTCGTCTCACAGCCTTCCCCTTTCATGCGTTAAAGTAGATTAAATTTTTGATTGCCGGTAGAGATGCTCTCAGGCGTTTGGATTGAGATAAATCGTGGTCCAAAGCCCATATCCCCTCCGCCGTCGTTCCCAAAAAACTGTGTAGCGCCGTATTGGTACCTGCGTCGTAGGAGACAGGGCTCGGGTGTGGACTGTCTAGGATGTGCCGAGTGGAGGGGTGTGGAAAGACACTCGTTGACAATCAGACACCGCCTACCCTTCAGGCGGATCGGGGAAATGAGCCTGGGACGGAAAAAGTTGTCGAATGGACAAATGAGGTTCACTTTCTACAGCAGAGAGACGTCGGAGATGGAACGTTTATGCCCCATGACATAAGTGTGTCAGGGGTGGGTCAGGGGTGGAAACAGGGCGGGCGGGGGCAAGAGCACTTTGTATGTGGGAGGCGCTAGGGCTGTGTCGGCCAACTATAGGCGTGGAAGAGGAATTTGAATGTTGTGCGTTGTAAACGAGAAGTACGGGAACTACAGCAAGTTAACTACGGTACAGGGACGGTATCGTAACGTGCCCTTGGTACAGAAATAAGACGACGTCGGATGTGAGTCAGAAGCGAAGAGCAGTAGAGATGCAAGAACGCGGCAGGGGAGCTGGACTTTTATTAGCAAAAACAGCCATACGTGGGGATCGTGTGCTGTACTCTTTCTCACGCGTGCTTGGAGTCGGTGTCACAGCAGCACATACGAAAGCGAGGTCTGACAGCTTCGACAAGCAGCGTGCATACGTTGCGACGAGGAGAATAATGAGCTCAATCAAGATTGCAATGGCTCCCGAGCGTGATGAGTCACGGCAGGAAACAGCTTTGGCTGGTGTGGGACCCACACCGGGATGGCACTGCCATCCCGTAGCGCCATCCCGCGGCGTGTGCGTGCGCGGGATGGAGGCTGGCGCTGCATAGAAAGGGAGGTCATTAACTTGAGTTCGGGTGATGCTGTGCTGGCGCCCCGGCGCAGGCTCACGATACCGCATAAGGCAGCAGCGAACCAATTGGGGCCCGGTGGTGCTTTGAATCCTCAAAATGGGGGCAAAACGGGTAGACTCCACAGCGCAGCAACTGATTTGGGCGATCCCATGGCAGTGGAGCCCCTCGCGGATTGGCGCTGCAAGAGGATGTGGGCAGCCAATGATACTGTTAATAACAGACGACCGGTCTCATACTTGGACGACTGCGCCGAATGAGATGGTGACTTCCGAGGTATGCAAAATGTGAATTGCCATGATGGCGGAGGATGGGAATGTGATTGGCTGAGGCAAAATCGCCACGCATGCATTGAACGACCGCTGCGGGGGATTGCCATCAAAACGACGCCTGGGTGCACGTACAGTGCAGTAGTTGACGATCAATGCAAAACGTGGTGTCCGGGAGATTGGCCACTCAGTAGAGCCGGGCTGGCGCATGGTGCGGTACAGGAAGAGATGACATCGTCCAGAGAGAAACAACTGCATACGTTTTCCGAGCGACATCGCGCGGGCAGAACGAAAGCCCATTTCGATTCGTTTCGCCGGGTCTCGGGGCCAGAATTCCACTCTACGGTATATATACAGTCCCTAAACAAACCGGGCGTCTAAAGCTTGTCCCCTCGTACCAAACCGGAAACTATCTTTTCTCACTGCACTCCGCACGCCATTCACCATGGAACCAGGGGACTCGGATCTCAAGCCCTCATCCGCCCCTCCGAAATGGAAGTTCTGGGCACGCAAGGAGAAGGTGCCCGAGGAAGAGAGGAAGTACCCTCCCGTTCCTTACATCAGGCTCTTCCGGTACGCCTCCAACGCAGATAAACTCATGTTGGGGTTGGCGCTCCTAGCAGCAATTGGTCACGGCACCCTGCTCCCCATCCTCACTGTCATCTTCGGCGATGTCGTCGACCAGTTCGGCCCGTTCTTGACGGCAGGCGCCATCGAATCGGACATCGATATTTCGGACAGCATTGCATCAAAGGTTAATCTCTTCCTGTACCTTGCAATCGTCGCTTTCGCCTTGTCTTTTCTCCAGTTGAGTCTCTCAGTTATAGCCGCGAATCGCATCGGTAATGACCTTAGGAAGAAGTTTTTCGACAACCTTACCAGACAGGATTGCAACTTTTATGATGATAGCGAAGCTGGGTCTCTCACACACATCGTCATCTCAGACGTCAATCTCATTCAAGGCGGCATAGGGGACAAGCTCTGTACCGCCGTCCAGTATTTCACCACGTTCGTCACAGGCGTCATTGTTGGCTTTGCATACGGCTGGAAGCTTACGCTTCTGATCCTTGGTGTCACTCCCATTCTTCTTGTCGCCGGTGCTGTCTTTGGAAACGCCTCAGCCGACGCCACTGGTGACGGTCTTGGTGCATACGGAGAGGCTGGTGGTGTCGCTCAGGAAGTCTTTTCGCTCATACGTACAGTCACCGCTTTTGGTGGTCAGGAGGATGAGCTCCGTAGGTATGAAAAGAGCCTCGACAAGGCTTACATCGCCAGCGTTAAAGCCGCAATTGCCTCGGGCTTTGGCTTGGGAACTGCCATGTTTTGCATCTTAAGCACGTATGGTCTCGCCTTCTTTGTGGGTGCAAACCTGGCTCGTGTTTCTGATCCCGAGATAGAACCCGAGATGTCTCCAGGTGATGTTCTTCTCACGTTTTTTGCCATCACCCTTGGCGCCAGCTCTCTAGGGACTGCAGGACCAGCTATCAAGTCTTTCGGTGTCGCCCGTGCGGCTGCTCCACGAGTTTTCGAGATCATTGACCGCATCAGCGAGATCGACCCTCAAAATGACGACGGACTCATCCCTACCGAGCCAACCACCGGGCACGTTACTTTTGAGAACCTCGACTTCAACTATCCGAAGAGAATCACTGAGGAAGGGGTCTCCGCCCTCGTACTTGACAACTTCAATTTAGATATCGCGGCAGGCACTTCTGAGGCTTTCGTGGGCAAATCTGGATGTGGAAAGAGTACTCTCGCCAGGATGATTCAGCGTTTTTATGATCCTATCGCAGGGTCTGTTCGTCTAGATGGTGTAGACATCCGGGAGTTGAATGTCCGCTGGTTGCGCTCCCAGATCGGTGTTGTGGCTCAGATGCCATCTCTGTTCATGCTTTCCATCCGGGATAATATTGCACTCGGTGCTGGCCTGGATATTTCGACAGACCCAATCACCGGAAAGAAGATTTTTTCCCGCCGCGAAGTTACAAACGACGATATCATTGAAGCAGCAAAGCTCGCAAACGCTCACAACTTCATTATAAAGCTACCAGAGGGCTATGACACAATGCTTGGGGAGCGCGGTGCGATGCTGAGTGGCGGTCAGAAACAGCGAGTCTGTATCGCTCGTGCCCTGATTCGCAATCCAAAGCTTCTCATTCTTGATGAGTCAACCGCCGCACTTGACACAGCTAGCGAAAGGCTGGTCCAAGACGCCCTCGACAAGGCTGCTGCCGGCAGGACCACTGTCACCATTGCTCATCGGCTCAGTACGATCCGTAACGCTGACAACATTTCTTGTGTGGATGGAGGAAAGGTGGTTGAGAGAGGACCTCATGATGAGCTGGTGAGGCGCGAGGGAGGCTTTTACCGTGCCGTTCATGATCTGCAGAATGTCCAACGGGATAAAATGCAGAAAGAGAAGGAAGCGGAGACAGAGGATGACAGCGATTCAAAATTAGCTCCTGTACTGGCGGCGCAGAAGTCTATGAGTAAAACGGCTCATTCTACATCTGTACGAGACGCCCTTGCGGTAGAAGAAGAAAAGGCTCTTGCAGCTGTGGATAAGGGGGTTTTCTGGAGAACCGTGAAGATGAACAAGGGTGAGTTCTCCTACATGTTCATCGGAATCTTGGGTGCCGTTGCAGTTGGTGTGGTGTGGCCAATTGCGGCGATCTCGCTGACGGAACTCGTTGAGATCATGCTCACGGAAAACGATCCATCTGATGTACGGGTTTGGGCCCTATCTTTCGTCGCCATCGCCGCCGTGGCTTTCATTGGCAACGCTTTCCAGCACGGCGTTCTTGGAGTATCAGGAGAGAAGCTGACGAGGCGCATTCGTTCTGATGCTTTCCGTGCACTCCTGAGACAGGAGATGGGCTACTTCGACATGGAGGAAAACTCTGTTGGTGCACTGGCAGGGCGCCTTTCTTCGGATGCCGGTGCTATCAAGGGTCTAACGGGTGACCTCTTTGGCGTTGGTGTCAATGTGCTTGGTGCGCTGGTAGCGGGACTTACGATTGCATTTGTGAACTGCTGGGAACTTACCCTTGTTGTCCTTGCCATCATTCCTGGAATTGCATTGGGTGGTTACTTTGAGATGCAGGCCTCTGCTGGCATTGACTCTGGAGCCCGTAAGGACTTCGCACAGGCGAACGTGGTTGCAGCTGAAGCTGTCGACAACATTGCTACGGTTAGAACTCTTGGACTGGAGGATTACTTCGCCTCTCGATATAGCAAGATGATTCACAAAACCAGGCGCGATAAGCTGCGCAAAGCTGTCGTTACTGCTATCGCTTTCGGTTTCTCTGAGTTCTGCCAGTACTTGCTTTGGTATGCAACATTCAAGGCAGGTGGCAACTTCGTGCGCGATGGGAGATGCTCGTTTAAGGAAATGCTTTTGTCTTCAATGGCTATTCTGTTTGCTGCTATCACGTTCGGCAACGTTTCCGTGTTCGCTCCTGATGTTGGCGCTTCCCAAATCGGGGCCACGCACATTTACCGACTTCTGGACCGAGAGAGCGAGATCGACCCCACCAGCAAGGATGGAGAAGACGTTGATCACGTTGCCGGTGATGTGTCCTCCAAGAAAGTTTATTTTGAATACCCTCGCCGTCCAGATGTGCCTGTCTTGCGTGGTCTCTCTATCGACGTTTCAAGAGGTAAGACCCTAGCTCTCGTCGGAACAAGTGGACATGGAAAGAGTACTATTATCTCCTTGCTGGAACGGTTTTACTCTTATCGGGAAGGAACTATTCACATCGATGAACATGAAATCTCGAAAGCACGTGTGGCAACTCTTCGAAACCACATTGGTTTGGTTTCCCAAGAACCTGAACTCTTCAACCGGTCTGTGTTTGAAAACATAGCGTATGGTGCTCCCCACGAAGACGGCACACCGATCACAATGACAGATGTTATCGAGGCTGCCAAGAAGGCCAATGCCCATGAGTTTGTGTCTGCTCTTCCGCAAGGATATGACACAGTAGTAGGACCTCGCGGCGATGCATTGAGTGGAGGACAACGACAACGTGTCGCAATTGCGAGGAGTTTGATTAGAGCTCCTCCGGTTCTGCTGCTTGACGAAGCTACTAGCGCTTTGGACAGCGCAAGTGAGCGCTTAGTTCAGGCAGCCTTGGACAAGGCTTCCGACGGTAGGACAACAATTGTTGTCGCACATAGATTATCGACGATCAAGGATGCTGATGTAATCGCCGTCGTGCGGAAAGGTCGCATTGTAGAGTCAGGGACACATGGTGAGCTACTTAGAAAGAACGGCCACTACGCCGATCTGGTTCAGCACCAGCTCTCGGATGTTTAGAATACAGTTGTGCAGTTTACAAATCCTTTTCGCATCATAAATATACCAAGCACGTCGTCTGTCAATCAAACAGTTTGAATACAGATACGTTAGCGATAATTGCAGGCGGGCCTTGATGTCAGTCTCTACGGGAGAGTCGCAACAGCTCTCAGTGGAGACCGGTACAAAAACCCCGATCGTAGGTTTTGTCATTGCTTTTCGAAGGAGCTACTTCGAAGTAGCTGGAGAATGATGTGTGGCTTGCGCAAAGCCTTACAGCGGCGCGCGTAAAGACACATTTCAGACTGGGCGGCCCTTGGAACGCATCATACTGTATTTCATGGTTGTAGTTGGGGTACGGCTAGCAAAGCTACTGTTTCTAGCAGAGCTGATTTGACAACAGAAGACCAGAAGACCAGAGGACCCGATACAAAGCTAGAGAAAAATCTTCTGAGTTGAAACGACTTCGAAAGGATTTGGTTTCACAGAGCGGTTGAAGGGCGGGAGAAGGAATACAAGTTTTTAGAATTCAGTTTAATTCACGTCGCAGATGAAAGGTCAATTGTAGTACAGTACCCTTCTCACTGGCTCAATGTGAGACGCATAAGAAGTTATGATAAATATGCGAATGCAGTGCGTATTCGAAGAAAATTGCCTTTATTTGGACGGGAGAATTGGTCTCCAAAGTGTGCCAGGGTCAAAGTGGGACGACGAGAAATTTCATGTCTTGCACGCTTCATCTGTAATGGGAGAGACCCAACAAAGCCGACGCTGCCGTGTGCTTGCGGGTCCTCAACAACTCGCCTTCCTCAACCTGCATCCGCTGTTTTCGGGCTCTTGGCCATTGCGAAAGTGGCAAGTCGTCGCAAACTATGTCTTCGAGAGGCGACACCGCAGACTGCGCTTTCAGACGTTTCTGAGAGTCAATTTTTTTTTGTTTGCAGTATCATTCTCTACATTAAACTCCTGAATGTGATAAACGTTGGGTACGGGCGCTTTTGGAGGATTCCGCCCCTCCAAACGAGCACGAACAGACTGCAAATTGCCAACCGTCGCTGCGTTTCCTGTTGCGAGGAATTTTCTATTAGATTTCTTAGGTGTGGGGTTCTTTGACAGGCATATATTCTTTCTCAGAATGTTGCGCAACACATAATCATTATTGGGAGCGACGGAAACCTCTGCAAAAGCATGAGCAGAAAACTGACCGTTTGTAAGAGCATGAGAATATGTTTCATCAAACGAATATATTTAATTCGTTGCGAAATAGTTTAGCAAAATCATATGCGCGAAACTATGCGGCGCGGCATTATAATTTTGGTGTCACAATTTGAGCCTTGTCACAGATTGAGCCTGTGAGAAGGGTACTTCACGAGTAGGGAGTTGTAGTACTTCACGAGTAGGGAAAAATTAGATACAGTACAGTACCAAGGGTACTGTACGCAAAAGCCACAATCGTCTTGTCTCAATTCTGCGCAGCAACAGAAAAAAAGAATACGGCACGTCGAAAAGACGGATTCATACCAGAGAATGGATAGGAGTGATCCCTTCTCTGGATAGGAGTGACGTGTATTGCATGAAGGCGACGGCCAGCATGCTGCGCTGGACCTCCACGTTCCACCTCAAGGACAAGTGAAAGAAGACGTGAATGGCAGTACAAGCCTTGGCATCTTCCACGTCGGCAGGCTTTATGTATGCACCGTCCTACTTGCGTACTTCACTGTAAGCACCTTGTTTGCAGTATCTAATAGGGCAGCTTTTGATAAAAAGGAGATAATTCCTGGATGTGGACATGAACGCCACAGCGCTCAACCATGCAATCAGGCAAGCGAGAGTACTCAGGCTACCGCACTCAACACCCCCATCGCGACGGCCGCCATGTTTCTCTGTTTCTGCGCGCATGTGTTCTCGACGCGTGTAGATAGAGCGACATCATGCACAACGCCTAGTGGAGGAGCAAAGCTCCTGCCTTGCGATATTTTCGTTCGAACAGGCATTCACGTAGCAACACGTCCGCAACTCTTATTGCCTGTCGCAACGAAACCCAATTCTCCAGCCTCAAGGCACTTGCTAGGATCGAATTGGGTAGTGCTCGCTCGGACAAGCGAGTCGGGTCCCCGGCGCTCCTTCCTTCGCTGCAAAGAAGCGACGTGTGCGTGTGTGCGGCCACGAAGGCCTGGGAGGTATTCAATATCGGGAGCGTCATGTGACAGCCAATGATTTTGCATGGTTATATTGTCGCATTTCATGCAAATTTCTGCGCTTGTCGACACCTGCCTGCGTTGTTCGATGAATGTGCACACGCCACCACTTCAATAAATATCCCACTCAAAGCATTTCGAATCCTTCTTCCACCCGTCCCTCCGACAATATATCCGAACCCCCAAAACACAATCTTCCCTTCTCAAAGGCCATCGCTCCTCAGCTTTGTCTTCGCCGGCGTCCGCTCTCCTCACTGCTTATTTCCTGCAATGTCACCACCGAGCCCTGCTTTCGCGCCTGTATGTTCATTCTTAGGTATTAGGTCTTCGGTGTCGCATCAGTCCTCTACTTCATCCCTTCGGTTGAAGCCACCTCCAACTCGTACGCCTGGCGTTGTCCACGTGACCACAGCGGTCCTCGATACGCCGGCAAGCAACACCTACCTCCAGCGTCATGCAGAGGCAACTCTGCGCGATTTTCTGACACGACGGGCAGTCAACACTGTCCAATACTACATGCATGAGCTCGGGGATGGGCCTGGACGTACATGGCTGAGAAGTTTCGATGCCTTCGACGAAAAAGTTCGGGAGGACAAGTTTATGGATGGGGATGCTTATCTTGACCGTATGAGTAGAGCACAGAACGAGAAGGGCGTCCTGAGAATTGGTAATTCACGAATAAGCAGGAAATATTATTTCACCATCGAACCTAATAGGATTGCCAAGAGAATTACGGATGTAAAACTGCAACTTGCCAGAGAATGGGCAAAAGATCTCGGATGTATCAAGCATGAAAACCTCGAGATTCAGAGGCTTGGTTTTGAGAAGATGTTGTGTTCTTCAGAGAAGGAGCTTAATTCGAAGAGGAATCTTGTATTTGACTCGGACCCGTTCACCACCGATCACACTCCGCTTAGGTACAAGAACTACAAAGCTTTGAAAACACTCGTCACAGGCCATGCTGTTGCCAGGCTTTTGCCATACACTCGCGATTGCGGCTCTAACCACGAGTACATGTACCTTCTCCAGTTTATGAGCTCGTACGGTGCAATCAAGGACGGCGATGAGCTCGTTCGAATGCTCATGGAGCGCCCTGTTGAAAATCGCACCAACCCGGAATTCGTCATACAACCGAAGGGCATCGCTCTTCAAATTATGGAGCTTCGTCAGGCAATTGCGGAAGAATGGATTTCTGTCATGGAATTCATCCCGGGAGAGCAGAATCTCCGAACGAAGAACATCCTAGAAAACTCGATGAAGATTTCTGATGCTATCGGCGAGGATATACGAAAACCACAGTCAGGAATTGATGATTCCGAAAGCATCACGGATAAGGACACGAGTGAGCAGGCTTCGTAGCCTCCATGCGATGTGCATTGTCTCACGACAAACGTGACGGGGATATGGGCAAAGGTCTCTTGCTTCTGTACTGAAAAGGGGAAGAAAATCGCTCGATTGTGCTAAGCTCATATTTTCGACAAACGCGGTGGGGGCTTGCACATGTATCTTGTATTTTTATCGTAACATTTTGTTCTGTTGGTTTTCTAATTGGAATGGTGGAATTTGTGACAGGGGTTTTGTAAACTATGCGTTCCGCACGGGAGCTCTTAGCTGTAGCATCTTCCATATCTTATATTTATGCTTCTTTAGTTTCCCTTTTTTGCTCTTTGTCCTCGCTTGTGTTTGATGGAGCAAGTGGACCCTGGATTACATCCTCAGCTCATACCCAGAAGGAAGGGGAAGTCCAAAATAATTGCCTACACCATAGAAAAGTTCAAGATTGATTCTGTCACTCACCCATGATTCGCGTCTACCGGAAAGCTTACGTGGACATGCCTCATTCACCATTCGCTTCAGTCGTTTGAATTAAAAATTCGACACGTCGACATGTATCACTATTGGTAGTCACACTTTTGGCTGAACTTGTAACGAAATGGAGAAATTGAATGACTGAGGACCTGAGGGAGGGGGGGATAGTTACCATAGGGAGTAATGGAAAGGGCAAGGACGAAGCGGTACAGGACAACAACTCGAAAACGAGTACAGTAGGACGAAGGCTTCATGCGTTGTACGGTGTGTGTGTGTGTGTGTGTGTGTGGGAAGATAGAAATTGCAGTTTATTTGGTTAGCCCTAAATCTGGGAAAAAGGGAAATTATCCGTTCGACGCGCCGGCGGGAATCCGGATATATTAAAATCCGAGGGCGGTATCCCGACCGACCCTCGGGGGTAACTTGCTACCCTCCGACAGCGCCGGCGAAAAGTCTCGAGACTCGTCATCCGAAGTATCCCCATCCCCCTCGCTCTCGCAACTCCTTTCCTCCGCCGCTGCGTGCAACGAGCGCGGCTACTACTAAGAGCGTCCCCACCGGTGCAGAAAATCCGGGTCCAATCCAATCGTTGGATCTTATTTTGCGAAAGGGTACCCCACCCATGAGAAAAACGAAATCCAATCCAACAAGTTGGATTGGAGCCCAGAAAGGTGGGTCCAAATATGGAATATCTGGATCCCTTTTCTGAGAATCCAATCCAACGGGCTGAATTGTATCCAGCGAAAATACTACTATCGTTTACGATTTGGCCTCATCTGTATCCTTCGCTGAGAGGCTCTTTGGCGGGTAGGGCTACCGCCAAAAGAAGTCACCCCTGGCCAATGAGAGAGCTTGCCGCACAATTGCGCGGGATGAGCACTCCGTATTCTTGCCGCACAATTGCGCGGGATGATTACTTTGCATTCAACTGCCACAATCGACAAAAGGTACCGCGTCTGGTCGCCAACTCGATGCATCGCTGCACCAACCATGGGCTCCAGCAAACCACGGAGCTCGTTGAAGAGCTTCCTCGCTGCCAAAGCGTTCGTGCAAGCATCCGAAGACCTGTCTAAGGGCGCCGGGAGGAAGCGGAGTTTATTCGAGGCGCAAGTCGGGAAGAAGTACCAACAGATGTGCGACGACCGCGACGCGAACTGCGATGAAAGTATCTAAATGAAGGAGCGCACTGGCTGCGCGATCCTGCAGCGATACAAGCTGGTCAAGAAGAAGTACTTGGCCTTTGAGGGCCTCTACATATCGGCGAAAGCCCTCAAGCGTACAGGTGATCTCTCAGTGGAAGACTTTATGCGCTTCACGACTGCGGCGTTTAACAAGCGAGCATCCTTCTCCAACGTCTACGCATACGTTGCCCGGGACTTTGCAGATCCTGGAGCTTACTTTCCTTTCCTCAAAGCGTTTTCGTTTCTTCGCAGCACCAATCTCTGGTCGTCCATCATGGGTGCGATATTCGCTGCACGCACTTGTCCTAGATCTGCGATTGTGACTAACGCACCGTCACCTGCGGCCGACATCGTGCTCGAGGAAGAGATTGAGGCTGTTAAGTCTCATGAGACCTCGGGAGGGAGCGCCGACGCCGCTGTGAGGAAGAAGCGGCCTGCTGGGGCCGCACGAATAGAGGCCAGGGCCGTACGCAATCGTCAGGCAAAGGCACTCGAGGATGGTGCAGCTGCAATGGCGAGGATGGCTGATGCCGCTGTGAAGCTAGCGAAGACTGCGGAGAACCTCGTCGCCATCGAAGAGCGCCAGTACCGCTTGCGTCTGTTCAGCATGGAGGGGACCCCTGCACATCGAAAGCTTATCTTCTTCCAGCGCGTGCAGAAGGCAGAGCTAGACCGTTTGATTGTTTTGGAGGAAAGAGCGCCTCCTCAATCATCTGCTGATGAGCCTAAAGAAGAGGGGCCCCAGTCTTCGAGTGTTTTTTACTGCCAAGATGCTGAGGACCTCCAGGAGTAATAGCATGTGATATGCAGACTCAGCAAGCATCGGACAGCAGCTTGCATCGGACCAAAGGCTCACTTTACGAAGTATAGGTGTGGTATAAATACCTTCGTCCCGACCACTCGGAACGAGGGGGGTTAGAGGTAAGGGAGCGCGCGACGCTGGGTAACCCACACGAGCGCGAACCGTACGGAAGGACTCGAAAAGAGGGAAGGCTCACGTGGCCGGTGACGCGCAGCCGGTCGGTGGTGTCAGATCCGGACGGCCGGTCACGGGTTAGAAGCCTGAGACTTAGAGGTAAAACCGGACGGAGTTAGCAAAAAGCCGTAAAGGGAAGGGAGGCGAGTCTGCCCCCGTTTACTGGAACGGGGCAGGTGCCCCTGGTCTTAACCCCTCAGTGGGACGCCAGGACACCTGTCCCGCTACAGTAGCTGTTACATACTGTATACCAGCTACTGTACTAAATTGGCTAATTTGTGCCATTAACCACTAATTGCTAATTACTTACCGGATGGTCGCACACGTGTGCCCGTGGCCACGGCCGGCGCCAACGGTTGTGTCACGTGTACGCCGTGGAGGTACTACTGTGCTCGCAGCGGGCGCGTGCACGATTACTACAGTAGTAACCGCCCGTCTCGGGGGTTCTCATCTCCCACCGGGGGTCGCGGTGTGGAGTTGTACCACAGACCCCCTTCCTTACTTCGCAACACGTCCTCGTCGCGGCCGGGGGTTGACATGACCGGCTGGCAGGGTGTCCCATCCGTACGGAGAAGTCCGCGCCGACCACGGGGGCGCGGGCGGGCTGCGGCCTACTCCATGGGGGAGCCAATGGAGTTTTTGGTATTTAACCGCGTCGGATCCCCTGGCGCGGCAATGGGTCCCCTCACGCTTTCCTTTTCTCCCACCTCACTTCACACCACGCACCCCATTACCTCCACTTCCAAATCTCGCCCCCTCCTACCGTCCTCCCCCCGCATGGATAACCGATCATCCGAGCGGGGTCGCCCCCCTCGGGCTCAGCCCCCTGCGGCGCCAGCCGCGCCGGTACCGACCTTTCACCCGGCGCTGGCGGCGGGTCCCGGGGGTCGAAACGCGACGAGCATCGCGGCTCCGCGGGTGCGGGCTTCGGGCGCGGGGGTCCTTCCCTCGCGCGGCCCTACCGCCGTCCAAGGTCCCCTGCCGCGCCCTCTGCGCTCCGCCCCGGCTGCCCACGTCGGCGAGACGACCGTAATGAGACGGTCCCCCGACTGGGCTGTAGCCGCGGGGCAGGCGACGGCCGGCGCGGATAACCACCCGGTACCGCCGGATCCGTACGCGGCCACGCCCCCGGCGACCGAGGCTCCGCCGTCCAGCTGGCTCCGGACGGGTGTACGTGCCGTGCGGGGTTTGCTACCCGGGGCCGAGTTAGACCACCGGATTCCCCGAGGCGGTCGCAACCCCTCACAGGCGCAGCCGCCGATGTCCGCCGAGGCGTACATCGCGACGGCCTTCCCCGATGCCGCTCGGTTTGGGGCCATCCCCAGGCGACGGGGTATCCGTACGCCCTCCCCTCGCGGTCGAATCCGCCAAGACAACCGCGCGGCCGCTTGGAGGACCCGCTGGGTCCACGTGCCCCACTGCGTGATGGCGGACTCCCGCTCGGATCTCCTGTACATCCGCTGTGCGGGGGAGGACCGGTACCATTCGCGGTTGTTCGACCTCTTCGAGAGGTTCGGCGGGGACGTGGATCCTAAGCCCCACGTGCAGTTGGTGGCATTCCCCCGCCCGTTCGACCGGTGGTACAGCGTGGCTAACCGTGTGCGGTGGGGCGAGAATTCCGCCAAGGAGAGCCGGCTGCGGTGCCGCCGCGCCGATGCCTACTTCCACATGTGGCATACGACGGAATTCTTCGCCGTGCCCACAGGGGCCAGGGGGCAGCTATACCCAGCCCTACCGAGCGGTTGGAGCAATCTGGAAGCTCCGCAGTACCTCTGCGTACCCACGCCCAGCGTGCTGGCTTATGCCGCAGCGCGGTGGATGCCGGACGGTTCCTTCGGGCGAGAAGCGATGCCCAGGATGCGTCGACTGATCGACGCCATCCTGCTCTCGGAGTGGGCCGTCCTGGCGTTGCTGTGTTTCCTACACGCCGCACGGGACGGCCTCCCGTTCTTCACCAAGTGCCCGGACCCTCGCCTAGCGAGCCGGACCGGGAACGAGCCCGGCGAGCGAGGCTCTCTCTTCCGTTTGTCGGCGGGGCTTCTGCAGCTCATCCAATCGGTCGGGGTGGCCGCCATCCTCGAGGGGACGTCGTTCGACCCGGTTGGCGCGGAGGCCATCCTCGATTTTTCCGAACGGTTGGACTGGTCCCTCCCGGAGCGCCGCGACTTTGTGTGGTACAGTTGGGCCCGCGGCTGTTCCCTGCGGATGCCGCATTGGGATGGCACGTCGGCGGAGGCCGACCACTGGTACGACCCCCTGCCCGACCACGGGTCGCCGTCGTACGGAGCGGTCATCGCCTCCGGTGACGGGTGGGGCGCCGCGGTTGCTTCCGCCGGGACCCCCGCCGGACCGTCCATCGGGTCTCTGCCCGCGTCAACCGAGTCGGTCCTACTGATGCCGGGGGAACCGGTCCTTGGAGAGGGCCTTCCAGTCGGTCCCTCGACGCCTCCCACGATGGGAGACGCGATCACTGCGGGTTCTCCGCCTGTGATCGCGGCAGCGCCGGCCACGGACACACCGGTCATGGAAGTGCCGGTAACGGAAGTGCCGGTAACGGACCCCGCCCCGGTGGGGGCCGCTCGCAAGGCTCCTTCTGTCGAGCCTGCGGGGGGCAACCTCCCTGCGGTGGCTACCGGATCGGTGCCGGGCCCTGCCGGTTTCCCCGTCAGCGAAATGACCGCGACGGGGACACAGACCCCCTCGATGGCGGCCGGTGGGGCTCCGAGTGAGGCGCCAGCAGACGAAGCCCCCGTCTTGGTTCCGGACGCGCAGGCCGCCCTGCGCGCTCTGCAGACGGAGTGTGGCTACGCGGGGGTCCCTGCACCGACCACCCTTGCGGCGGCTTTGGAGTCCGCGCGCACCTGGCTAGTCGAGGCGACCCAGCTCAGGGCGCGGGTGGCCGGCTTGCAGTTCGCCATCCGCCAGCGCGACACTGGCGAGGATCTCCTGCGCAGTGAGACGATGGCGCGGATCCGTTCGGCACAGGACCACCTCGCCGTCTTGAGCGAGCAGGTGTCCGCGAAGAGACCGTACGGTACCGTCGACACTGATCCCGCCAGCGCGGCGGCGCGGGGGGCGGAGCCCTCTGCCAAACGCCAGCATCGCGAGTGATGCCAGCGGGGGAGGCGGTGAGAGTAGCGAACCGCCTCCGGGGACCAGGTCCCGTCCGTTCCAGTAAATTGCGCGCCTCCTGTCCTTCTTCCTTCTCTTCTTCACTGCCCTTACCGTTCGGTACTGTAGCCCTTCCGCGCCGGTCGGGTCCGGCGCGGGGCCGTGGTCGTGTGAAGCACCACTCGCGCATCCGCGGCGGGGGCTTGCCGCTCGGCGGGGGCTCCGGCGCCTCCTGGCCCGTGGCACCCCCAGCCGTGGCTCCGCCGTCTCAGTAGGCGAGGGCTCGGACGCCACTACAGCGCCACTTCCCCACACCTGTTCGCCGGTTGTCCTCGTGGCGGCCGGGTTACCCTCTGGCTCATGCCGGTGAGACTAGGCGCGGTGGGTGCCCGAAGTGGTCGCGGGGTGGTTCCTCCAGTTACCCCCGCGACAGTGGAGGACCCCCATCCGGTGGGCAATTTTGACCGGATTTTACCGCCCCGCGGCGGGTGGCCTTTTCAGGGCGTTGACGAGCTCCGATTGGGCACCCCCCGGGGTCGGAGGCGTCTTGAACCGCCTCCATGGGCCAGCGGCCACACGTGCCGGGCGGTGTATGCCGCTCGCGCAACACGTGGCCTACAGTGCCCTGGAGCCCCGGTGAGGTCGTCCCCAAACGGTATTTACGCGCTGGGTTCCGTCCCTCGCCAGCGGGTAGGCACTGGGGTGCCGGGCCGTTTGGCCACCGCCGCGTGGGGTAGTCCTTTTGGCAGGTCAGCCTCCCCCTGCGCCGGGTCTTCCGGCGCGGGGCTTGCGGTGACGCGCGCGGGGTTCTGCGTGCGTCTGTGGCGACGTCGCCCCCTCCTGCACCGGTCTTCCGGCGCGGGGTGGGCGGTGACGCAGGCGGGGTTCCGCGTGCGTCTTTGGCGACCTTGCCCCCTCCTACGCCGGGTCTTCCGGCGCGGGGTGGGCGGTGACGCAGGCGGGGTTCCGCGTGCGTCTGTGGCGACGTCGCCCCCTCCTGCGCCGGGTCTTCCGGCGCGGGGCTTGCGGTGACGCGCGCGGGGTTCCGCGCGCGTCTTTGGCGACCTTGCCCCCTCCTGCGCCGGGTCGTCTGGCGCGGGGTTTGCGGTGGCGATTGGCCGCCGCGCGGGGGAGGTCCTTCTCGGGGTCGTCCCGCCCCGCGCTGGGTTGCCCAGTGCGGTGTTAGCGGTGGCGTGCTGCCGCCCGCGTGCGCCAGAAGCGGTCTATGAAGGCCTGGGGGAGTCCCTCCGCGGGTTCCCAGGTATCGTCCGCTGGGGCGTAGCCATACCAGCGGACCTTGTACTGGGCCCCTGTGCGGTTCTCCCGGTGGACCGCGTTCATCGACGCTCACATACTCCGCGGCGGGTTCGGGTTCTCCGGCGCCGCGGGCTGGGTCGGGGCGGCCGTAGTGACGTCGCGGGGTCCCCGCGGCATCCGGGTTATCCGATCGATGCTCACGCGGTTTGAGACCCCGTCTTGATCGACGACCACGGTGGTCTCCGTAGCGGATCGGACCCGAAACGGGCCTTCCGTTTTCGGTAACAGCTTGACGGAGGGTCCCCCGTCGTTACTTGGCAGGTCTCCCCGTTCGGTACTCGTCAATGGCCGAGGTGGGCGGTCAACATAGACCAGGTCTCCCACCTCGATGACCGGACGGAAACGCACCTTCTTATCGAAGTCGGCCTTGTATCGCCTTTGCGCCGCGGTTAGCTTCACCCGCGCGCGCTCAAGGGCGTCGCGGAGTTTACGCAGCGTCGCGCGCTTGTACTGTACCGGGGTCCTCGGATCTTCCGTGTTGGAGACGGCATCCTGCGGTATAGTACCGGGCAGCGCCAAACCGGACGGTGGTCGCGTCAGCACCAGGTCGAACGGGGTTGTCTCCGTCGACCGGTGGACCTGCGTGTTATACGCGAAGGTCAGGGGCTGGATGTATTCGTCCCAGTCCCTCTGGTGCTCCGCGACATAATGTCGGAGGCGCTGTACCAGAGTACGGTTGAACCGTTCGGTTTGCCCATTTGTTTGGGGGTGATAGGCGGTAGTCAGGTAGTGCCTCACCCCCAGCAAGGCGCACACCGCGTCGAAGAACTTGGCGGCAAATTGTGGTCCGTTATCGGTTAGCACGTAACGAGGTGCGCCGTATACGTAGACCCAATTGTCCAGGAAGGCGTTTGCCACGACCGACGCGGTGGTTGTCCGTAACGGGATACTGCGCGTCAGCTTCGTAAACCGGTCGGTCATGACGAGCACGTGGCGATTCCCGTGCCACGTCTTCGGTAAAGGACCCAGCAGGTCCATGGCGACGAAATTCAGCGGTCCTGCCGCTGGGAAGAGCTTGAGATCCTTCTGGTGCCTCACCAGGGTTCCCCGGGTGGCAGCGCATGACGCGCAATTCCGTACGGTACTGAAGGCGTCATTGGCCATATGAGGCCAATAATATTCCCGCCGGAGGGTATAGTACATCCTCGTACCGCCCGGGTGTCCGGCTAGGCGGGGATGATGGGCGAGGTACAATATCTTCGCCCGGAGCCGCTTCGGTACAACCCGCTGCAGGGTCCCATCGAGGGGGGACTTGCGGACGATGAACCCGTATCGGTCAACGTCGTATCGCGAGTCCGGGTTCCCCACAGTCTCGGCGGCCGCCCTACAGAAGGGGTCCCCGGCCTGTTCCCGAAGGAACTCTTCCACCGTTACGGATGAGACGTCGCGTTCTTCGGGTATAACCGCGAAAGCGTGCTCAGCTCTCCCCGGGTCGACGGGGGTCTCCCAGTGTACGGTACCTTGGCGGGGGTTATGCTCCTCCTCTTGCCATTGTACCGCGAAACACGGGACCTCGTCGTCAACCGGTTCGGAGGTTGCGCCGTCAACTCCGAGGCGTGATACACCATCCGCCAGTTGGTGCTTAATACCCGGCCGGTACTGTACGTCGTAGTCGTACTCGGCTAGGCGGAGACGCCAGCGCGCTAGCCGGCCGGAGCTATCCGCCAGGTTGAGAACCCAGCGGAGGGCCTCATGATCCGTACGGAGGTCAAACGTGTTCCCATATAGATATGGTCGAAGCGTGAGGATGCTCCACACGACAGCAAGGCATTCCTTCTCGGTAGTGGTGTAGTTCTTCTCCGCATCCGTGAGGGCGCGGCTCCAATAATCGATCGGTAAGCGGTCGCCGTCCGGCTGCTCCTGTAGTAGGGCACAGCCGACCTGGTACGCGCAAGCGTCCGTGTCCAGGGTGTATTTCTTTCCGTAACGGGGTAGAGCGAGGATCGGTGGGGACACGAGGCGCTTCTTGAGTTCCACGAACGCCTCGTATTCCTCATCGGTAAGAACCTCAAACTCGAAGGGTTGATTTTTCCCCGTCTTCCGGTTTAGCGGAGCGGCTATTTTCGCGAAGCCCTTCACGAACCGACGGTACACGTTGCACATTCCTAAGAATGACCGCAATTCCGTCTGGTTCTGGGGAGGT
>NW_005178992.1:349654-440777 GCF_000350225.1 Chondrus crispus
CTGGTGACCTCCAGCGCGGTGGATGGCGACCGCGCTGCGGCGCTCGACCTCCAACCTACCTGGTCGAATCACGTGTCCCAGGTAGGTGACCGAGGTGTCGAAGAAGGCGCACTTCGACAGCTTCAGCGACACGCCCGCGTCCCGCAGTAGGCGTAGAACCTCGCGGACGTGCGCAACGTGTTCCGTTACGGTCTTGGAGTAGATGATAACATCATCCAGGTACACCAGTGCGGTTTCCCATTTTACCCGCGACAGTATAATGTCGACGGCCCGCTGGAAGGTAGCGGGGGCGTTCTTCAACCCGAACGGCATGCGGAGGAATCGGTACAACCCGCAGTGCGACGCGAACGTCGTCTTGTCGCGATCCTCCTCGGCGATTTCTACTTGCCAATACCCGCTGTTGCAATCCAGCGTGGTAAAGACAGTAGCGTCGCCGAGGGAATCGATGCACTCGTCCATCCTCGGCAACGGATAGGAATCCCGAACGGTGACTGCGTTGAGCCTTCTGTAGTCGACACAGAACCGCATGGTACCATCTTTTTTAGGGACGAATACCACGGGGCTTGCCCATTCGGCCGTGGCGGGTTCGATTACCCCTGCCCGGAGCATGCGGTCGATCTCCGTTTTCTCTTTTTCCCGTGCGGTTGGTCCGGCGCGGTAAGGCGCCTGGTAAATCGGGCGAGCACCGGGCTTGAGCTCAATCCGGTGCTTCGTGGCCCCGATTTTTCCCAGCCGGCCGGTCCACATGTCCTTGAATTCGGACAGTACCTCGAGGATCTCCGAGCGTACCTCCTCGTCCTCGGCACCGATGTGGACGTCCTCCTGCCAGGCGTTGGGGTCCTCCTCAGGGGCGGCGGTGTCTTCGGGTTTATCCGTTCCAACCGCCCCGGGGTGCGCCTTGGGCGGCGTGGCTTGTTCAGCCCCGCCCTTGTCCGTACGGTTGTCAGCGGCTTCTTCCGCGCCCTCCTTTGCGGTTGAGAGGTTGGAATTAAATATCCCTCCCCCTTCCTTAGCTTCGGCCGCTTCCGCGGCCGAGTCGCCAAGGGTCAGGATGTGAGTGGGCGACGGAAGAGCCAGTCCGACCACGGTATGCTTCGGGATGTGAACCGAGCGGTGCCCAAAATTGCTGAGCATTACCGAGAACGGTTTTTCGGGGGCAACATCCATGACCCCCTGTGCCATGAGGGTCAAATTCCTGTGCGCGGTTTTTGGGGAGTTCTGTAAAAAACACAGCCCCCCAACCGGCGTGGCGACCCTCACCATGGCCTGCGTCATCGGGGGAATTGTCACCCCTCTGACGAGGCGGATCTTCCGTGACGGTGTGTTGGCGGGGAACGCCACCTGCTTCCGTTCGGGTTTATCCGACGGCAGTAGTTGTTGCGCGGTGCTCCTCGAGGCCATCTTGCGGTCGTGCCTCGAGGGGGTTGTTCCGACTAACGCCACGGGTGGCGCGTCGTGGAACACGACCTTCCGTTGCGGTGGGAGGATCGCCTTGACGTGGCGATCCAGGAAGGTCGTACCGAGGATACAGTCCACGGCGAGGCTCGTGACTACCAGGAACGGGACGCGCGCCACAAACTCACCGATTCGGACGAGCAGGGGGATTTCCCCTAGTGCCTTCATCGCGCGGTTTGACGCGTCGATGAGCGCTGGGCTCCGAACCGGTTTTATCGATGGTCGCCACGACTCGGCGACACACCGTAAATGGATGAGGTTCGGGCCGGCTCCTGAGTCAAGCACTGGCGTGATGGCGACCATCAACGCCTGCTTCTGACCAACCGTCGCGGAGATCTTGTAATTCTGCTTCTTGAAGAAGCAGATGGCCTGGACTTCCGTTCGGTTACCCGGCTGCGCTTCCACTGGCGCAGCCGGATCGGGGGTGCCTAGGCTTCTGAGGCTGGGCACGGGGAGAGACGTCGTCGCCTCTACGCGTCCTCCCCGGCTTCCCCCGTCAGCAGCAAGTCCTCTCGGGTTTCATCCGCGGTTTGCGCCACGGGGTCCTCGGTGTTGTCGAGGTGCGGTTCCTCGACCACGTTGATGCCCGCGGGGGCCGTTTGACGCTGGTTTCGCCAAGCGGACGGCCCCTGGCGGTTGAACGGGGATCCCGGGCGGAGGCCTTGCCGGATGCGTAGCTTCTGGTAGTTGGCCTGTCGTGCCTCCAGAAGCTTGGCCCGTAGGCCCTCATCGGCAACGACGGGGCACCCCTCTTGTCGGTGCGTGGTGCCCAGGCAGAACCGGCACGGTGGCGGTCCGGGAAATCTCCCGCCGGAGAACCGGACGCGTGGATCCTGCCCTTGCCTCCCGTACGGTCCTGTGCGCACGTCGCCAGGGTTGGCGGGCGGAACCGGGGCGCCCGCCGTCGAGGCTGCCGGCGACGGATAGTAACTCGTCGGTGGCGAGCTCATCGAGGTCGGCGTGGCGGTTTGGTCCGTCACGGCCAGGATTGCTTCTTCAGCAAATCCCCCGGCCGTCGGGATGTCGGATGCCGACTCAACCGACAGCACGGGCCTTGTCCTTGCGGTGCGGTCAAATCTTCTAGCCGCTCCGGACGGCTCTCGGTGCGCCATGGCGGACATCCCCTGTCGACGGGAGGCCCGATTGGTTTCCCCGATCGCTTGCGCGTATCGAGCCACGGATTGGTAATCCACATTCGGGTGCGTGGCGAGGTAATTACGGACCTGCGCGCACGTGGCGGGAAGTAACCCCTCGACGAATAGGGACTTCAACCGCCGGTCGGAGAACACCGTACCGCATCGGAGGGCCTTGTCCCAGAGGTGGTTACTGTAGACCTCCTCTGTCATGTTTGAACTCTGACGGAAGGAGGTCACGTCCCCAACCGCTTCGGAAATTACCTCGTCGGTAGCATAGGTGCGCAACAGAAAGTTGACCACCTGGGGGTATGTCCGGAGCAGCTCGCGCCGCTCCACGTCAACCGCCATGGTATTTCCATTGAGACGGGACTGGAGTAGGGCGTGAGCCTGACCGGTGAGGTAGAATTGGAAGCACCACACGGCGGCTCCTTCGGTAATCCCGTTGTGGTCGCACGCCATCTTGAGGCGTGCGAGGAATCCCAATACCGCAATCGGATCTTGACCGCTGAACGTGTGGGACCTCATCTGCACGTCCAGTTTTTTCCGGTAACGGTTAATGTGCCGCGCTACTGTGGAGTCGTAGCGCGAGCTACGCCATTCCAGGCGGTAGGTCTTGTAGTTGACGGCCTTGGTAAACAGGTCATTGAGGGGCCTGATTACCGTGGGCCGTCGCTCGTGGCTCGTCGGGGCAGCCCGGCGGCGTCTGCTCGAGCGACGAAGCCCCTCATCCGACTCGGTGTGGTAGTCTTCCGAGTCGGACGGGTCGTGCCGGTGCCGGTCTCGGCTTCTATCGCGGCGTGCCCTGTGGCCCCGCCTGCGAGAGTCTTCCGAACCGGATGGGTCATCATCGGAGGGGTATCCTCCCCCTCCGGCATCGCGGTATCGCCCGTGGCGTGCCTCGCGGTTATCGCGGTATCGCCAGCGGCGTTCCTCGCGGTCTTCATCCGTCCTGTGACGGGGGTCTTCTGCGTCGGAATACCGGGTGTATTCTGCTTCGGTCCTGTGCGTGCCGGGTGCACGTCTTCTGCTCAACCGGTACGGGTCCCGATTCTCTGTCTCGGGGAGCCCCAGGCGGTTGTCTGTCCCGCGGGGGTCGCCCGTACCGGCGAGTATGGGGAGGACATTTTCTGTGGTCCTCCCTGTAGCACCGTGAACGGTTGGGAGATAGATGGCTCTGCCCTCCGGGTGAGGGTCCATCCTATCAATCCCGGGTACGGCGCCGATCGGATCAGCGATATTAAAGCTTGAGCCCGGAACGGTTTCACGGCGCGGCGCCGGCGGCGGTACCGCGCCTCCCGTTTCGGTAAATGTCGTGGCCAGACGGATGGCCACGGCGGAGCTAATAGCTCCCTTTAGAGCCAATGCGGTCGGAGATTCGTCCTCCTCCGCGGCGAGCGCTGCCACCACCTCGTCGCGTACGAGGGGGGCGATCTTCTCGTCCAGCAGGGCGCGGAGCGCGGTGTCCCCATGCTCCGCCACCAGTCTTGGTGCCGTTCGGTCTAGGCAAACCTGGACGACCTGAGGTAGTTCCTCAGCGAGGAAATCCTCCATCCAGGTTTGTAGTCGCGGGAGTAACGCGTCGTACAGTACTTGTACGCGGTTCCCCCCACCAGCCGGTAGCCCGGCGGTGGTGTCCGAAACGGAAGGGGTCTTCTGGCCCCTGGTAGACGGCGGGCGTAGCAGGGCTTCCGGATTGTCGATCCGGGGGCGCTGTGCGCCTCTGCCACTGCGGGTACTTGCTCGCCCGGAGGCGGTATCTTCTCCGGCGGAATCCGCACGGTTCATCGTCGATGATCACTGGCGATCGACGCGGTGATTTTCGACCTCTTTCAATCCGATCGGTAGTTGCTCGCGCTGGCGATCCAGTGCGGGCTCAACCTCTGTAGTTATACCCTCCACAAGAGTACCAAAATGTGGTATAACTACCTTCGTCCCGACCACTCGGAACGAGGGGGGGTTAGAGGTAAGGGAGCGCGCGCCGCTGGGTAACCCACGCGAGCGCAAACCGTACGGAAGGACTCGAAAAGAGGGAAGGCTCACGTGGCCGGTGACACGCAGCCGGTCGGTGGTGTTAGATCCGGACAGCCGGTCACGGGTTAGAAGCCTGAGACTTAGAGGTAAAACCGGACGGAGTTAGCAAAAAGCCGTAAAGGGAAGGGAGGCGAGTCTGCCCCCGTTTACTGGAACGGGGCAGGTGCCCCTGGTCTTAACCCCTCAGTGGGACGCCAGGACACCTGTCCCGCTACAGTAGCTGTTACATACTGTATACCAGCTACTGTACTAAATTGGCTAATTTGTGCCATTAACCACTAATTGCTAATTACTTACCGGATGGTCGCACACGTGTGCCCGTGGCCACGGCCGGCGCCAACGGTTGTGTCACGTGTACGCCGTGGAGGTACTACTGTGCTCGCAGCGGGCGCGTGCACGATTACTACAGTAGTAACCGCCCGTCTCGGGGGTTCTCATCTCCCACCGGGGGTCGCGGTGTGGAGTTGTACCACAGAACTGTGCGGAGCCTGGACATACACACGCAAGTTGCCGCGTGCCACTCGATCCAGTCAGGATTGCATCAAGAAAGGTGGCCTATTTCGACAGTAAAAATAAGGCAAAGGGCAGAAAGAGAAATGAATATAAGCGAGTCCTCTTTGAGATGGTACAGGGCATGAAGGAGCTTGGAATTTTGGAAACCGGTACAATGCGAGATTCTTCTTCTGACGAAGATGCACTAGTTATGTTCGGAGTATCGGATTCGAACTGCAGGGAACCAAGCGACTCAGACACAGATGAAAGTCCGGCAAAGGCCCTTTATCAAAACATCTGCTGGGACATTGAATCAAATGTCGAGGGTGGGGATTCATCAGATATGCCTATGGATTTTTAGAAGGGACAGTTACTCGCCAAGACTGCCCTTATATTAGGCGAAAGAAAGCACCAGACAAGAAGCCCGAAAGGATTCTGCGCAGCAGAGAAATAGCCGGTCAACGTTGCGAAAACAAAGGCTGCCGTCATATATTTTTTGACGAAAAGGAAGTGATATCGGTCAATGCTCAAAGCTCGAAACTAATCTCCTCGAATACCAAATTCCGAGGGGCAGTTCTAGACACAGGAGCACAGCGATCCGTAATCGGGAAACGTCAAGCCAAGCTGATGTGTTCCTTCACAAATTCGAAATTCAAACTGTTACCTTCAGACACCACATATAAATTTGGTGATGGTTTCCACAGGTCGCGTGGCTGTATGAAAGTCCGCATTCCAACACCGAATGGATCCTATATTGAGATATTGCTGGATGTGGTAGATACAGACGTTCCCATGCTCATTGGGTTGGATGTCTTAGACGACGAGGGACTTGTTGTTAACAACCTGACCAACAAACTGGAATGCCCTCGCCGTAATTGGACTTTGCCGATCAACAGGAAGCATGGTCACCTTTATCTGACATGGAATTTGAGTGAATGTTTTTTCACGAAAGCAGAGCTAACAAAGTTACATCTGCAGTTCTATCATCCACACGCCCGGAAGCTTTACAATTTAATCAAGAGAGCGCGACCTGAAACTGCGAGCAGCTCTCTTCGAAAAACATTAGAGGAGATATCAGAGGCCTGCAGAACTTGTCGTATATTTTCGACAAAACCACGTCGCTTCGTCGTTTCAATGCCTCCTTCCGAAATTGTCTTTAACGAAGAAATAGCCCTCGATCTAATGTGGTTGAATGGGAAAGCAGTTCTTCACGTCGTGGACACACAAACTCATTTCAGCAATGCAGAAATATTGACCGGGCAATCAGTCGAGGACGTATGGCGGTCCTTCATAAACTGTTGGGCTTCGATTTATGCCGGGTTCCCTTCTAAAATGCGCCTCGACCAAGGAAGCGCCTTTACGTCACCTAAGTGAAAGCAGCTGTCAGAAACAGTGGGCATTCACCTCCAATTTTCGGGCGTTGAGAGTCATAACTCCCTGGGGCCGGGAGAACGGTATCATGACCCACTACGACGAATTTTTCGGAAAATCAAGTTTGACCACCCGACAGTAAAAGACGAGTTCGCGCTCAGGCTCGCAGTCAACTCCATGAACTGCACGGCTGGACCAGAAGGGGTAACACCTGCCCTCCTTGTTTTTGGAGTACAGCCTCGATTCCCTCCGATCAACACAACAAGACCTAACCAACGTGAAAGGATGAAGGCTTTGCGCTGTGCTCGGGCGGAATTGGCCGCAATCGCAGCAGAACTACGCGTACAGAAGGCTTTCAGATCCCGTGCTCCGAGAGCAGCCCAATACGTATTGGAACCAGGACAAAAGGTATGGGTATATCGTGAATCGGACAAGCGCTACATCGGACCGTTTTCTATATTTCGGATCGACGGAAAGCAGATCTTCATACTTATGAAAGGCAAAGAAGTACAGCACAGCATTCATCAGGTAATCCCCGACGCCTCCTTCGATGATATTTCAAGCGATATGCGCTTCGTTAATGCGCTGCACTCCTCCCTTCAGCAGTTTAAATCTACGAAAAAGAGGTCTTACACAAATGATCCACTCGATATTTTCATACAAGATATCTTGCACCCCCCCGATCCCCGTGTGCATAACAAGGAATCAGAGCGTGCAAAAAAAGGAAATTGAGGGATTGATACGACGTGGTACGTGGAAAGTGGTGATGAAAGAAGATATCCCAGCAGGGGCGAACGTGTTGAATGGGCGCTTTGTTGTGACCATCAAGAACGTGGAAACAGACACACCGATCTACAAAGCCCGCTTCGTAGTGCAAGGGCACAGGGACAAGGAGAAGACACAACTCGTTCACAATTCCACCACGGTTCGTCAAAGCTCAACAAGACTATTGATTGCATTGGCAGCAATTTTTGGTTTGCGTGTATGGACACATGATATAACGCAGGCTTACTTACAGTCGGCAAGTCAGTTATTGCGAGAAGTTTACCTAAAGCCGAGTAAGGAATTCGAACTCCGCAGTCACCAGCTTCTGAAGCTTCTAAAGCCATTATATGGACTTGCAGATTCTGGGGATTATTGGAACTTGACAATGGCCAAGCACGTGCAAGAAGATTTAGGCATGAACAAAACTGCCGGAGACATGTCTTTATTTTTTAAAAAGGTTCGAGGGAAGCTTTGCGGTCTCATCGGAACCAACGCGGATGACAGTCTTCTAGCAGGCGATGAAGCGTTTTTGAAGCATACAGACAAAACCATTGAGAAATTTGAGTCAAAGGGCCGAGATATGGACAACACAAGGTTCGCCGGGGCTTACATAGAGACCAAACACAATGGATTTCTTGTACATCAAAAGAGCTACTCAGAACGTCTATCACAACTTAAAGCAGACTGCAGTTTTACAGGTTTCCGCTCCGCACGTGCTCAACTCGCATGGCTAATACACACACGACCATTAATTGCCTGCGATATTAGCATGGCTGCTCAGGTTACGGAATCAACGTTTGCGAAAAACACATTAATGCAATCTATAAGGTAATCAAGAATGTGAAGCTTAACTCGTCTAGAGGGCTAAATATGCAGAAACTTAACGCAAATACACTACATATTCGCGCCTACGCGGATTCATCTTTTTCGAACAACGCGGATCACACCCTCAAACTCGGTTATATCGTATTCTTAAGTGACGAATCGGGAAAATGCAACGTACTACATTACGCATCTTTTAAGAGCCGGAGGGTGACGAGATCAGTACTTGGTGGAGAGATATATGCTTTTGCGGACGCCTTCGACTACGCATACACAATGAAGCACGACTTGGAGAACATCACTGGACGAACTGTACCTCTGAAAATGTTCACTGACTCCGAAAGCCTCTTTGACGTTATAACGAAAAGTTCTTCAACTACAGAGCGCAGGTTAATGATTGACGTGCAAGCAGTCCGCCACAGTTACGACAAGCAGGAAATATCTGACATTGGATTTATTCCCTCTCATAACAATCCTGCTGACGCATTTACCAAGGTTGGCCCGTGTGCAATATTAGACCAGATACTAGCATCAGGAGAAATCAAGCACGATGTTGAGCAATGGATTATTCGTACTCCGATCACGGACATAACAAGTCGGGGTGATAATTGAAATTACGAGCGAATCTTGGCGAAAAGAAAAAAGAGGGAGTGTTGTTGCAAGGAGACTTTCTCAGAACGAAGCAAAGTTCCGCTTCGCCAAGAAATCAGCAGTAGAGTTTTTGGAATAATCTAAGGAGTCATATGTCAACCGGGAGACGCAACAGAGACTCAGATAATTTGGCCGAGTCTCCGCTGCGGGAGGTAAACCGCAGTGGCCTCGCGCGCGTATGCGGGCAGTAGTATAAATTACCATTCAGCAACGGACAGAATGTAGAAAGTAACAATCGATCGAATACTCATCTTACGACTAAACATTGTTCATTCACGAAACGCCGTTGCGTTTGCCTTCGAGCAGGTACTGCTCAACCAAGTGGGCGTTTCCCACTTTCCGCCGCATCGCGCGTCCGCTATCGGCAAAATCCACTTGCAGTTCGCAAGCGGAGATCACTGACGTGCCGTAAGCAGGTCAGACGGAAGAGGACTGCCGTTTGCAGACCTCCCATTTAATTGTTACGTCTGTGTAACAACACGCTCCACGCACTCCGCTCCCGTGCTCACGCACGCACGCCATTCCGTCTATTTAGAAACCGGACAACCCCGTTCCATCTATTCAGAAACTGAGCAAAAAGAACCGCAAAACATCATCCCCTACCTTCCCACCATATCACGTCATTTTCTGTCCCACTACTGTACAAAATTGTACAGATCTGATTCATCCATCCTGCTCTAAAGGGTCAATTCGTGTAGCACCTTTGGGCGATACAAAGAACCCCAAGTTCAATTTTACAAAAGGTTTGTTCAGTTACGGTTCTCCATAATACTTATTACTGCAGTAGCGCCTTCCCCGCTCTCATCAAGTAAGTAATAGTCAGTTGTTCAAGTTTGGTGTTGTCCAAAACACAAAAGTTGAACAGTGATCTAATGCGGTGCGGAATGGCCATCCGTGGTTGCACTTGTGCTGCTACGGGGCACGTTTTCGTATCATCGATGCAAGGGGAATCGCCATACGTGCCACACCATGTGCACCATTCACATAGATTTACAAGACGCATTGAGATGAGGATGGCGAAACTAGCTAGACCGTATAAACAGACTTTGATTGCCCCCTCCTTAAGCGTGGCATCGAGTGAACCAAGCTTAAGTCAGGTGCTTGGACAGGCTTGTCATTTTCCCCAAGTGTTCCTAGGTGGAGTTCCCCGTTCGACCATTCTGGCTGAAATATTCCGATATCCAGAGGGCATCGGCTTGCCAACTTGCAATCTATGGGCGCTTGGAGGAGCTCGTTCTGTGTGCGCACCAACGAAGTGACGACGTCGATGTCTAGTTCGTTTCTAAGAAAGAGGCAAACTGAAAGGAAAAACATAAAAAGCATGGCGTAGCCGGCGGCAGAGGCAATGAACCACACATTTATCGCCGCTCGTGCTGTCTTCCGCACCCCGTATCCCATCCCGATCTTCGGCGACAAGCTTCTGTCTAGGGGGAGCACTGGGAAACTCTTGACACTTGATGCTAAGTCAGCAGCATCCAATGAGAAAATTTGAGGCCTCGATCCATTGACTCGTAGGCTCCTAACCGGCAAAGTCTTGTAGAGAGACATGTAGACCATCGTGTCTCTTGCTTCTTCCAAAAATTCGCGACCAAATCGTGTCAAATTTACGCCCCGACGCATACGAAATTTAGTTTCTTGAACTTGGGATGCCCACCCTTGGATGATTCGATATGTATCGTTCTCAAAAGTCAGCCGACACGAACACACGATGTGACCCATGGCGCATTCTCCCCGATCAGTAACGTACACATGCACGAGTTCAGAAATGGATCCAGCACTGACTGACACGCTACCATGCCATTCCACACTCTTGAACTGCAATTCTTCATGAGGCAAACCAAATTCGATCTGCATGTTTTCTACTCTGCTCTGCCGAACCGGCAACCGCTCCATCTGCAGTTCAGGTCCCTGAGGAGCTTGGCGTAGGAGGTCCGGTTCTAATTCCACCCAAATAGTTTCGGAACCGGCAAGCGAACGAAAGATCAAGTGTTGAATATCTGCCCAACCCCGAAGAACGAAACTACCCGGGTGCAAGCCACCATTAGAGGTGCTCCCAATCCCTACGGGAATTTCCTCTATTATTTTTCTTCTCGTCATGTTTAGTCCTACGGCAGAGTTCCATCCTGCTCCAAGTGCCATATCAGAAAGGAGATAAAGGAATTTGTGGACCTCGGTGCGGTTTTCTAATTGCCCTAATTGTCGTTTGATTCCCTCCTCGTCACAGTTAGACCAGTTGAAGGGTACTGCGGCGACTACTTCCTCAATCACAGAACTGTCTGATGGCGTTCTCCTCTTGAAATCTATTCCCGTTTCCTGGGCCCTGACAAGCAAGCGGTCTATAAAGTTCACTGACTTAAACCCAGTGATGGTTCTTCCTTCACCTGGCCAACAATTTGTGTGTCCTGGCCCGATGAGTGGGGCTTCGTGATCTATAGACGGATTTCTCAGTGACGAGCCCGTCACCTCAAACACTTGACCAAACAGCCTAATACCACCACCTTTATTCGGATCTTCGTCTTCGGCGTTTAAATTCACAGATAGAAATTTCTCCTTTGCCGCCTCGAATATGCTTCCCAGCTCGACTTCAGTGTCCAGTTCTACATCCTTTTCGACGCTACCGAATTCTGCCATAATGGCTAGGCCAAACAGGGTCACTGCTGCCCCCCAGAAGCATAGACGTATCCATGTCGCGTTTCGGTCTATTCCGGGTAGTTGGGTCAGCCTACCAGTCCGTGTCGTACCCAATGCAACCCGTCTTCCTTTTCGTGCCATGAAGCCATTAATCCTTGATGAAGCTTTTTGTAGCACCACAGCAATGAGCACATCGACAAGGATAGCCAAACCAATGAGTCGGATCACGTTCCAAATTGGCGTGCTAAAGGGCAGTACGAATTCCAGGGACATGATGTAGAGGGAAGGGGGAAGGCTTGCCAACGAAGTTTCTTTTTTGAATAAGAAGAACAATACACGACAAATGCGCCCCTGTTCTGGTTATGCAATGTAGGCGTCGTGTCCAAGACCCTTGGAGAAGTGGCGTTGTGAAAGAATTCTTCTTTTCCGGTTTCCTCGACAGTGCTCGTTATTGCTTGGCTAGGCTAGCACTTTTGAATGGGGTCACCTTCCTGCGTTTGTTCAGTACGCATAAAAATACACATAGATCCAGTCGTCGAAAAATGCATGGGTAAATTGTACCGTACAGCAACGGAGACCCAGTTCTGTTGATGTGCCATACACGGTAGTGGTGAGGGTACCAGGAAACAATTTGGACTTGCAAGACATTTGTACAGTACAGCCTCTTCTGCTATCTCATTTGTGTCATTTTCGTGCGCATATTGTACTGGCATGGCTTTGCAAGCCCTTTTGAGGCAGCGGTGTCATGTGCATGTTTGACGGTCGTTTTTTTCTACCTCACGTTTCTGTGATATGGGTGGCACTGATGCGCCTCTCGTAGGAAAACCTTTTTACCTTCACGGGCCTGAGAGCTCCCTTGTTGGCTAATCATGAGACTATGAATAGTATGGACATAAATGCCCATGGATCAGGCCTACGTTGTACAGTAACACAGTGGGAGAAGGAGGCGTCCTTCAAGATGTGAGTGACACGTGATTCATGAAGGAATGCCTCATTCCTTCATGAATCACGTGTCACTTACAATGAGGCATTGCTTTACTAACTTTTTGGGAACTGATCTCGTATTGCCAAAAAAGGCCTGCTGTAAATCACGGGAAGAATCCAGAGCGTGGCTGGATTTAATGGGTTCAGACACTTTGCTGCTACCCACAGAGGCGCGTTGGTTTTCCTGTTCAGTGATTCTCAAGACTTGACAACATGCACGGATTCCTTTTATCTTTGAGATAATGTTGCATTTGGTTGTGCTGGGGTGTAGTGATCCGTAGGCGCGGCGATCGTGGTGAGCTGATCGCTGTTGTACGTGTGCAACGTGTGTGCATATGGCTCTCATGACATTGCAGACAGTAGTGTTGTCGCGGAAACACAGCTACTGTATGCAAGTATTTCGCCGCTGGAAGCTCATTGTTCGAATACGATGTCTGCGCTACAAATGGTACCTTCTCGAGTCGACCGCTCTGATTGAACGGAGTGGCGAGAAACTTGCCAAACTCGAAAACTGAAGCAGGTGTTGGGCGTCTGGGAAGCACAAGACTGTAGCCCTGCTCAAAGAATGTGATGTTTTGAGTCACACAGCTCTGGCAATTGTGTACGTCGTAGAGCTTGTTGCCTGCTCTGTCCAATATGATACACCGAATAAATATCTTTTGGAGAAGGAGATGTGCTGTCTTCTGCCATCCAAATATCCTTACTTCAAAATCGCTGCACGGGGATGGTGGCATAGACGCGACCGCCATGGAGTCGGACACGTAGAGTACAGTGCAATTCAAGAGCCGGAGGTGGTCATATAGTCAACTAAAGTTAGTTGAAAAGAGCACTGATCATTGCAATCTTTTTAGTAATTGTGCCCTTACGAAGCAACGCACTTGCGTTTTCGGTGCCGCAGCGTAACATGGTAAAATTAGAAACATGCCGAGTGCACGTCACTGGCACCAGTACTTCTGTGCAACTTGTTGCCGTTACCAATTGTCAGCGATGAACATCTTCCATTGGGTTTTCGCAGATGGTGCACGTCACTGATCAAAGAAATTCGGATCCGACATGAAGTTTCTCAGGGATTGCAGTGTTGCCTTTCAGTATGACACTTGCACTTGAGCTTTTGTTCCTGGTTTTTCTTTCCAAAACAGCTGTGCATTGTTGCTGCTCTGGCGATTGTACATTCCAGGGAGTTTCGGTGCGATTCTTCAAAATAGTACTCTGCTGCGCCGCAACCATGCCTCGAGGCAAGTCTTCCCTATGCAAAGAGGGCAAAGCTCTGCATCTGTAAAGTGAGTAGCATTCGTCGACACAGTATAAGAGAGGGTTTCGTTGCTGCCTGCCTCTGCGTTTCGCCAACGCACGACGAAGGGCATTGAACAACCAGGTTTGTATTTTCCCTCGCAATTCAAGGTTTGTGAGGGCATCCAAAAGTTTTTTCTGCGCAAATCCCAAAGCAGGAGGCTAGATTAACGATGGGCGGGAAAATCTCCATCAAACATTTTGCGATTGTCTTCTTTTTTGTCGTTGTCATAGGCACGTTCTCCCAATTCGAGACGGCCGCGGCAGCCTCGTTACGTTCAAGAGTCACGGACGGATGCACTATCGATTCCAGAGGAGTACACAAGTGCCCATCAGGGGCCCCGGAAGAAACCAATGGCCTCGATCCGCGTGCCGAAACCTTTTTCGCAAGCAAAATTCCTGTAAGTGAAGGCTCGCACAAGTACGAGTTCGAGGCAAACTACTACGTGTCGTCTGCTACTAGGACGACTATTTTGCAGCTTCTAAATCAGGATAGAACCGATAGCGATGTTTACAAGCCAGTTTTCTTTGTGGTCGCATGGAAAAAGGATGATGGAAATCTCAAGGTTTGCATGTTTGAGTCCTGTAAATATGTCTGGGATGATGTACCACCAGGCTTTCGGCTGAGACTCAAAGCATCTGGAACGAATGCTCTGTTGAGTATAGCCGGTAGGAGCAGCGTGGGGTTCGATCTTGTCTCCCCGCTAAACGGCGCCGACAGACCAAATGGAGCGCAACAACTCCGTTGGGGCGTGTACCATCATGACATATCTGACGGAAGAGCTGCATCACCTGCGCAAGTTCGAGTTTACAACATCGATTCGTCAGGATTTTAGATAAGTGCCTCCTTCCCGTAGCCCTCTCACTCAAATGGATAGCGTGCCTTACCAGCATTTTGGTGTCAACAGTTTGTAATGTTTAGAACTATCTCAAGTTTTGCTTTCTCCAAGAAGAATAAAACTACAGTCTACACATGAAGATGTTCTTTGTCGCTGCGATGATGTTACAAGAAACATGCAGTGGGGCAGCGCGGGCATATCCATCTTCATGCCAAGCACTTCACCAAATCGTCGCTCGTTTATTGTTTTCACGCCGCAAAATTCTGGTAAGTCATACTGTTAACTTTTCTCTTTTACTACGCAATTAAACGTAAATGTGGTAAGCAAACATACCTAGTGTAGGAGAGACTCAAGACCTTGGTCGTGTTTACTGAGGGAAGGAGCGACGACGGTTTTAAATACCATGGAGGGACATTTCACACGTGTAAGATACGACAGGGAGTCGAGGATAGTCGGTGGCAGCATCAAGCGGAAAAATTAGAGCATTTTCGTTACGTACCACTCTTATTTCGGAAGTTTTGTTACGTACCACTTTTCTGAGCCCCTTTCTTAGGAGCGCTAGAGTCTTGAAGACGTGAAGAGCGCGTCGTCGGAATGAGTTTGATCAAAGGGAGCACGTTCCCTGACATGCACAGCATCTTGATGCCATCCTTAGCCCTGTGCGCCACCGTGGGCCCATCTCACAAGGTAAAAAACTCATACTCTGGGCGCCTGCGTATACAGTGCCCCTCCCAGGAGTGCTCATACATTTTCAACGCTAAACCAGGCCGCAGAGCAAACAACGGCTTGTGGAGAGTGGGAAAACTCAATCTCACTCACCCCTGCGACGCAATAAAGGGGAAACGAAAGCGCAAGCCCCTAGCCGTGTGCTAGTGTTTGATAATCTACGCGAGCGGCATGCGAACGTCCCGCCAATGACATCCGCTACCCTTGTAGCACACTCTTCCTTCGTTCGTGTAGCCTCTCGCGGCCACGCATTGCCCTCCTCTTGACGACCTGGCCCCGCCTCAAGACTCGCCACCCGTCTTCACTCCGCTCCAGGAGGTAATCCCAGTCAGCTAAGCCCCCAGACTCCCTCTACTGTAAGTGCGGATGGCCACAATCTCTCTTTATCCCCCAAGGCTGCAGAAACACTCCACTGTGGTGCAAGGAACGATGACTCTGTTTTACTGAGGCTAGCGGACGAGGCTCTAATAAGAGGCGGAGGCGGAGGCACGGAGCCGCTGTCTATCTGGGTGACACCTGTGGTGCGTGTATGCGTGTCCTAGGTGTGTGTGCTGTACATGGGAATCATGACATCCACAAAGGCGCCCCTAACGCAAACTGTCATCCCTCCCCGCCTCCCTCCCATCACCTTCCCCCCTGTCTGCGATACGTCCATATCGTACAAGTTTGGGGTAGACTTGCTGTGCATAATACCCGAAACCAGTACGAGCTGCTGAACTGTTTGTGCTAAGCAGTCATGCTAAACGCGACCTCCCGACGTCCTTCACCGGGCGTACCTCATTTCCGTCGAGCACCTGGATTACATCCATCGCCAACCGGACCCCCGCGGCGGTATCTGCGCCACCGTCACTTCCCACGACAACGTCCATGCTGGCAAACACTAGGTCACCACCCACTCTATCACCAGCTCCCCCTCCGCTCCGAACAGGTACACCCGGCCGAGCACTTTCGTGCGCCCCGCCTTTGCGCTGAGCTTGAGCATGGCAGAGCGAGCAAAGTCCAGCCCCGACCACAGCCCCTCCGTCCCCTAAAACTCTTGGTGCTGCGGCGTTAGCACCTCCCAGCGTCGCGCAGCCGCACCCCCACGGCATCCTGCCACTGACTTTGTTTCCAGTCGATGTCGCAGTCTCCCTCGCGCGCCGACTTCGAAATGTTTCACAATTTCCACCGGCCCGCTCGCCGGCGCCACGGACGCGGTGTACTCACCCTCCGCCGCGTCGTACCGCGCCGGTCATGCCCCTGGGCTCGACCAGCTCCGTGCCCAATGCCCACCTCGTCGGCAGAGCTGCCTTCAGTGAGGGCCCCGCGCGACACAGCCCTCTTCACGGCGACTACCTTCTTGCCCATGTACGAGTGGCCCACGGCCCGCGCGAGGCCATGTGAGAGGCGCAGTTGTGCCAGCGTGCAGGGTTGAGGGAGACGCGCTGCAGACGGAGAGGAGCGCGTCGCGACACTTGTGGTGCGCGGCGAAACGTGCCGAGGAAGGGAGCGGGTTTGGAGCGCCGATGATGCATGAAACAACCATGCCTTCAGCAATGCTTCCGAATGGCCAGCACGGGTTTTGAGCTAATGGCCAATTCGTGTAGCGCCCTTGGGCGATACAAAGAGCCTCAAGTTCAATTTTCCAACAGGTTTGTTCAGTTACGGTATCACCGTAACACTGTTAACTGCAGTAGCGCCTTCCCCGCTCTCATCAAGTAATAGTCAGTTGTTCAAGTTTGGTGTTGTCCAAAACACAAAAGTTGAACCGTGATCTAATGCGGTGCGGAATGGCCAGCCGTTGTTGCGCTTGTGCTGCCATGGGGCACGTTTTCGTATCATCGATGCAAGGGGAATCGTCATACGTACCACACCATGTGGACCATTCACATAGATTTACAAGACGCATTGAGATGAGGATGGCGAAACTAGCTAGACCGTATAAACAGACTTTGATTGCCCCCTCCTTAAGCGTGGCATCGAGTGAACCAAGCTTAAGTCAGGTGCTTGGACAGGCTTGTCATTTTCCCCAAGTGTTCCTAGGTGGAGTTCCCCGTTCGACCATTCTGGCTGAAATATTCCGATATCCAGAGGGCGTCGGCTTGCCAACTTGCAATCTATGGGCGCTTGGAGGAGCTCGTTCTGTGTGCGCACCAACGAAGTGACGACGTCGATGTCTAGTTCGTTTCTAAGAAAGAGGCAAACTAAAAGAAAACACATCAAAAGCATGGCGTATCCGGCGGCAGAGGCAATGAACCACACATTTATCGCCGCTCGTGCTGTCTTCCGCACCCCGTACCCCATCCCGATCTTCGGAGACAAGCTTCTGTCTAGGGGGAGCACTGGGAAACTCTTGACACTTGATGCTTCCTCAGCAGCATCCATTGAGAAAATTTGAGGCCGCGATCCAGTGACTCGTAGGCTCCTAACCGGCAAAGTCTTGTAGAGAGACATGTAGACCATCGTGTCTTTTGCTTCTTCTAAAAGTCCGCGAGCATAGTGTGCCACGTTTATCTTCCGATTCATACGGAATTCATTTTCTTGAACATCGGATGACCATCCTTGGATAATTCGATATGTTTCGTTCTCAAACGTTAGCCGACACGAACACACGAAGTGACCCATGGCGCATTCTCCCCGATCAGTAATGTACACATGAACGAGTTCGGAAATGGATCCAGCACTGACTGCTAAGCTACCATGCCATTCCACGTTCTTGAACTGCAATTCTTCATAAGGCAAACCAAATTCCATCTGCTCTGCTCCGCTTATCCGAACCGGCAACCGCTCCATCTGCAGTTCAGGTCCCTGAGGAGCTAGGCGTAGGAGGTCTGGTTCTAAGTCCACCCAAACTTTTTCGGAACCAGCAAGCGAACGAAAGATCAAGTGTTGAATATCTGCCCAACCCCGAAGAACGAAACTACCCGGGTGCAAGCCACCATTATACTCGCTCCCAACCCGTACGGGAATTTCCTCTATTCTTTTCTCTCTCGTCATGTTTAGGGCTACCGCAGAGTTCCATCCTGCTCCAAGTGCCATATCAGAAAGGACAGCAATGAGTCTGTGGACCATGGTGTGGTTTTTCCATTGCCATAATTGTCGTTTGATTTCCTCCTCGTCACAGTTAGACCAGTTAAAGGGTACTGTGGCCACTATTTGCTCAGTCATATTACCTTCTGATGATGTTCTCCTCTTGAATTCTATTCCCGTTTCCCTGGCACTGACAAGCACGCGCTCTATAAAGTTCACTGTCGAAAAACCGCCAATGACACGATCACTTGGCCGACAATTTTTGAGTCCTGACTCGATGAGTGGTGCTCCGTGATCTATAGACGGATTTCTCAATGACGAGCCCGTCACCTCAACCACTTGACCAAACAGCCTAATACCACCACCTTTATTCGGATCTTCGTCTTCGGCGTGTAAATTCACAGATAGAACTTTCCCCTTTGCAGCCTCGAATATGCTTCCCAGCTCAACCTCAGTGTCCAGTTCTACATCCTTTTCGACGCTACCGAATTCTGCCATAATGGCTAGGCCAAGCAGGGTCATTGCTGCCCCCCAGAAGCATAGACGTATCCATGTCGAGTTTCGGTCTATTCCGGGTAGTTGGGTCAGCCTACCAGCCCGCGTCGGGCCCAGTGCCACCCGTCTTCCTTTTCGTGCCATGAAGCCATTAATCCTTGATGAAGCTTTTTGTAGCACCACAGCAATGAGCACATCGACAAGAATAGCTAAACCAATGAGTCGGATCACGTTCCAAATTGGCGTGCTAAAGGGCAGTATGATTTCCAGGGACATGAGGTGGAGGGAATGGGGAAGGCTTGTCAATGAAGTTTGATTTTTGAATAAGAACGACGATGCACGATAAACGCATCCCTGCTTCTGGTTATTCAATGTAGGCGTCGTGTCCAAGACCCTTGGAGAAGTGGCGTTGTCAAAGAATTCCTCTTTTCAGGTGTTCCTCGACAGTGCTCGGTATTGTTTGGCTAGGGTAGCACTTTTTGAATCAGTACACCTAAAAGTACCCGTAGACCCAGTCGTCGAAAAATGCATGAGTTAACTGTACCCTTGGTACCGAACAGCAACGGAGACCCAGTTGTGTTGATGTGCAATACACGGTACAGTAGTGTTGAAGGTACCAGGAAACAATTTGGACTTGCAAGGCATTTGTAAGGTGCCAAAGTTACTGCCTTTTCGTGCGCGTATTGTACTGGTATGGCTTTACAAGCTCTTTTGAGGCATCAGTGTCATGTGCATATTTGACAGTCGTTTCTCTCTACCTCACGTTTCTGGGATTTGAGTGGCACTGATGCGCCTCTCCAGTCTCGTACTGTAGGAAAACCTCGTTACCATTACGGGCCTGAGAGCTCCCTTGTTGGAGTTGTCGAATGTGAACGCCCCCTCTTTATCATGTCAAGGTGGTACAGTGCCTCCTACGATATAGTGCTATAGCGTGACATACCTCTAGCTATGGCACTATTGGGGAGATGGCACTATATAAAGGAGGCTGAATATCTTCATCCTTTGAGTACTGAACCATGCCGGATGATACACGTGTGAGCTTATGATAACCTGTGCCAGAGGGTGAGCCATAGCACTATATAGAGGGAAGCACTACTAAAGTAGGCACTATTGAGCGACCCCCCCCCCCCTGTACAGTAAAAGGGAGTGCCCCCTGGCCAGGAGACAGGTGGAGAGGGATGTGCTCAGTACGTGTAGTAACGATATCGGACAGAGCTGTAAGGAAAGGAACGTAGGGGAAGATCGTAGAAAGGATGAGCGTTAGCGATATCCAACAGCAGTTGCAGACAGTTGATGTTCACTTCAACAAGGTTGAATGACAGTGATGTACAGTGGTCCTTACGCATTAGTGCCGCATTTGTTTGTGCCACCCTCTCAATAGTGCAGCCCCAGACGCCCGAACACGAAAAACGCCACGTGTCATACGATTCCGGCTGTTTCGCTACCGTCCGTATGTGTCTGTGGTGCAGGAACGATACCCTTCGTTTACTCTCTGAGGGCCGTGATCCGGCTCCCCCTACACTAAGTACTTCCCGTCGTAGGTGACACGACATCCGTGTGTGCTGTGTACTACGTGTGTACGTGTATAGGTATTATCACAGTGTCAAATATGTAAAAGCTACCTCTCGAGAGGTAGTCCGATCCTCTCTTCACCGATCTTAGCTTGTGCCCCTTATGACTCCCGTTCCGGCAAAAAAAGAAAAAGCCAAGCGCAAGCACCTGACGATTTCGCAGAAGCTCGAAATCGCAGATCTCCTCCACAATGGACACCGTACACCAGCAGTTATGCGACAGTTCGGCATTGCAGAGCGCACTGTACGCAAAATTAAAGCAACTACGCCATGGATGTTTTGGAGAGGATTCGCGTGGTGCAGAATTCACTTGAAATGCAATCGAGTGATGAAGATGAGAGCGCAGAAAATGCAGTAGAGAGAAAGACTTATACTCCATGTCGTCGGGATCGCGAAATTGTTTGGAGAGCTGCAACTTTTGGCGACTGAGTGCCAAGTTCTAGACGCTCTATCGCCATCATAAGTCGGCAAAGCGCGCATTTCCCACTGCGAAATGCAACAGAGAACCAACGCCGAGCAGGCAGACGTTAATTAGGGTGACCCCACCGCGCCTTGCCCAAAGTCACAAAATGCAGACAACTGTAGTCACGTGATTGGATCTACTATATTTTAGTCGAGCCACGCTTTGGACGATGTGGTGATTCAGCAGTGAACCCCACCGCGCGTTTAGCATCACACTTCTATAATGTTTTGGGCCACCCTAACTACTACAAATCCGACATAGAAATAAGTTGTGAGATTGAACGCTCTGTTGAGGGGGCACTTTTATACTACGAACGAGCATACAAGCTCGGAATGGAAAAGTTACGGGGGAACATCTATACATGTTATGCTAATGCCTCTAGCAATGAGAATGTTGCGAAAGGCGAGTTGGGATTTCTACAGGCTATGTACATCAAGGGTCATAGGAACGTAGCGAAACGCCTTGCGTATGTGTATTACTATGGCTGTGGGATTCCAGTGTATCCAGCAATTCTCTGTGCTTGTGCGGGGACTATGTCAAGCTCCATAAAGACTCGAGCGGCGACAACATTTGCCCTCTCATCCCTATACCCCTGGACCGCTTCCTATTAAGTTTGTATTAAAAGATTAGGGCTGGCCAAGTCTTCCTCCTCGTCTGTCTCCTGTTCGAATGTGTCATCCGGATGATTATCCAGAGCGCCTGCTTTGACCTTACCCTAGTGTCTAGACGACCGGCAATTTGCCTCATATGAGGTCACTCTTGACCTCATATGAGGTCAAATGCTCTACAGTAAAATTTAAACAAAATTTAAGATTTTCGCAAGTATAGAACAAAAGGAGCACAATTTTTACGAAGTAGAACTTTGAACGACTATAAAGACAACTATAAACGACTAGTTAGTAACTGACAAGCCAGCTCAGTGGTCTGCAAGGATCGCTGAGTCTTAGAGGCCGGGGTTCAACTCCTCGCTGAGCACTTTAGTGGTCGAAAAACCCCTTCGGGGATCTCGATGGTTCTTGTTCGTGACCTGCAGCCCAGGACGCTTTATAGCGCCCACTCGAACATGAGATTGAATACGGTGACATCTCATAAAGGGGCATTCCGACACGGCTGCAGGCCTTCCAAGCAAGTTTTTAGACGCAGGATAGAACCATAGGGGGCAAAAGGAGTTTTTTATCTCTTTTGGCTCTATTTTACTGAAATGCTGACCCATTGAGTCAGTTTTAAAGGCCTAGAACGCTTTAAGCACTAATAGTACTTACCTTTGTAAGTGAGATCGTGACGTTCGTCGACGTGTTTCTTAAAACAGTCACGCCCAGTCTGGCGATGACAAAGGTATACTTTTTTGTCAAAATATGCCTTGCAGGCTGAGCAAATAAACTTTGACTTTTTTGTACCTTTGCAAATATTGCATCTGGATTGATAAAGAGCACTAGTCTCCTCGCCAGATGCGCTTTTCGGCTTGCGAGTGGTTGGAGTTAGGTGAGTACCAATTCCACTGCCAAACCCAACATCTTCATCTTCAACAGCACTGTCTGCTTCTCGCTGACGTAAAGATATACTATCATATTTGTTATCAATCAACTGGTCAGCAAGCTCACAATAAAACTGATTTGGAGACATCTTAGAACCATCTCTTTTTGCACCTGCATACAGTTTCCATGCATCCACAATGCAAATGGCCAATAAAGAAGTGTTGACACGCATAGACCACTCCTTGACTTCAAACTTCTTTTCCAAGCCGAGATCATCCTGACGAGATCTGTTGTGGCGGTCAATCTGAGAGCAAGTTTCATAATACTGCTCACAGACTGAGGGAATACGGATAGACAATTCCTCTTTTCTTGTCACGCCATGACGTGTACGCCATCTCTCGCGGTAGATTGGAGTTCCTTCGTTGGATGTTCCGACAGAACTAATAAAGTATCTGCGGTCTCGGTCCACCCACATCACTGCCATGAGATGAGGCCCGGCCACCGGCTTCGAAACTAGTGTGACGTGCTCTCCCTTTTCAGCAATCTCCAGATGAGATAGATATTTCATCGGATATTTCTTGGTGGATGTCTTCACTACACCTGTGAATCTAAGACCTTTCTCATAAAGTGATTCAGCCGTGTGGACAGAAGCAAAGTACGAATCCGCGCAGACAACACGATTGCTGTGAACCATGGCTGTAACAACCTCAAAGTCACTGCGGTTCCGTGTAAGTGGTCACTTTCAAAATCCTTTAAAGAAGTCTCCTCAGCTGAGACGACGTTCTCAATTCTTATTATGATTCCACTTTTTCCACATGCAGCAGTCTTCAACTCACAGCCATTCTCGGGTTTTCGGTCCATGGCCACATAATGAGGAAGGCCGGTTTCAATCCAATCTCCTCCAAGTTCATACCAGCGTGACATACTCTCATCAACGCAGATGTTCTGTGATGGAATCACATGTGATGCTCTGTGATCATTGATTGCGACCATGAAGTCCCTGATCATACCCCATCTGTCATTTGAGTCAGCTGGAAAGCTGAACGTGACATTCTGACGAAGCTCCTCGAATCTTCTGCGGGAGATGATGTTTCCGAATTGAGGTTGCGGGAGATATTTGCTGGTTTCCTGTGAGCTCCAAAGAGACCTTCTGGTGCTGAATTCAATCCGAGTCATAAGGATTAGCACCCCGAAAAACTTCAAAATTTCACCTCTTGTAGTCAAGCGAAGTCCCCTTGATTCCATTGCATCGTTGGTGTAGGAAACCATTAATGCCAAGTGCTCCTGTGGGAACATCCACATGAAGTAGTCCATGGGATGCATTTGAGATGGACTGTGACCACGGGATATAATCTCATCAATCGGTCCAATCACCTTCCATCTTCTCGGCGGTATCATACCATTTAAATGCATCGTGACTTCCTCACGCTTCCAGGCCCGGCCGTGGACATTCATGAGGCCATCTTGGGAATCCATTTCGTCACTCTCGGAGATTCTCGTACTCGGGCTGAGTGCTCCTTCCAGTGGCGTCACGCGGTCCTCTGTAGGCTCCGGTTGCGCATAATGTTCAGTTTCTTGCTGGATATGATCTTCAGGACCGTCATCGATCAGGTCCATCACTTCACCAGCCTTGATGTTAGCTATGCAAAGCGTGACTTCCTTGACGCCTTCTGATAATTCCCATTTATCCCCGACTGAAGTGACACTGCGACCCTTCACTTTGTCAGTTTTCATGCTAATGACAGTTCCCGTGACCAACTTGATCTTCCAGGAGGCTCCATACATGCGACGACATTTACTCTGAGCTGTGAGCAGTCTTGCACGAGTGTGGACGCGGTTACCTGCAATAATTCGAGGATCATTGACGCTCACCATTTTGAAGAAATTTTGGGAAGAGGAAGACGAAAGTGTTGATTAGGGAAGACTGAGATACGGAATTGAATGTTTTCTGGTTTGCCAACGTTTAGTACTCTAGTCGTAAGCTTTTCACTACAGTAGCGATAAATTTCTACAATTATTCGAATTGCAAAAGCCCGCCTAAAAACTGGCCTCATATGAGGCCATTTGTCACCTAGACACTAGGCCTTTCCCAACCGAATTTCCCCATCGTCTTCAGCACCATGCAAAATCTCAAAACGGCGGCTCGAAAAGTGAGTGAGAGCTACTTTTTTGGCATGCATCTCTCTTCCAAACTTACCAGCCATTCGAGCAGTGCTGTGCATCGATAACCTCGCTTTCCCTTTCAGACCTTCCGTGAACGTCGAGAGCCGTCGCGTCGAAAGCCGTGCGTCATGCACCAGTCGCATCGAATGAGCTGATCGTCAGTGGTCTCCCCGGCATCCACAAGAAACATGGACGGCCCCTCGCTACCTTCCGCCGCGGCATTCGGCTTCATTACCATAGCCGTTGACGACACGTTTCGCGTCCTGGTCGGAACCGCAGATGACGTGCCCAGATGAACCACTCCCCAACCACCTGGCTTCATGTTCAGGTCCTTGCGCCGATGCGCAGCCATATCTATTGGCGGGAGATCTGGCATCGTAAAATCCATAGACACGCCCTCGTCATCCATTCCATCCTCCTCCTCCCCCGCATCCACCTGCGTTTCCGTCGGTACAAGCGTGGTATGCATCTCCCCCTCGACCGCCTCCCCTACAAAAAGAAGGATCACTCTCAGGACTGGGGCTTCTCGACCTCATGTCCTCTTCCTCGGACGTCGGCACCCACATTTCCCTGTCATGGTCGTCCTGCACAGCGGCCGCATACGTCACGGCCTTCCCGTGGCGATCCAGCGGCTGCGTCGGGGGCTCGAGGTCTTCCTGTTTGTGGCACGATTTGGCGCGAAACGTGACCTCTCTTCCGCGGAAGTCCAGCCAGTACGCGTCGCGGTCATGGCGCCAACCGTCGAAGCTGGACACTTCGGAAGGTGTGGGCGCCAAGGGCGGGATGCATGGAATTTGAGAATGTGCTCGCGCAGCATGCGTTCGCGCTCGCGGCGCTCGGAGCGGGATAGGGCGGTGCAAATTCAGCGGCAGGCTCGATGGGGGGCTTTGGCGGGGGATCGGTCGCGGCGAGACGGAAAGCGACGGCCGGGCCAGAGAGGTTTGGAAGCCGGAGGCGGCGTGCGTCCGATATTGCGGTGGCGTGCATCCCCGGGGCGCGACTGATTGGGGCAGTGGGGCTGAGGGGGCGTCGGAGAGGGAGAGAGTGGCGAGCCCGTTTGCGGGGACGTGTGGCGCGGTAGCGGCGGAAGAGGCTACGCCGGGCGGGAGCGGGCGCATCGGACGTGGGTACAGTTGGTGTGAGGAGGCTGTTTCTGTTGTTTTCGTGGTTGGCGGCGGCGATAGGGGGCGTAGACAGCGGCGTGAGGGTGCTGATGGTTTGCAACAGATGTCTTGTTGGCGCGAAAGCTTACCATTGCCATGTTGGGAAGGTTCTGTTTTGGGGAACGTGCAGATGAGTTTCTTCGGTAGCTCGCTGTTCGGACCTAATGAAGGGGGGAAGTTGGCGGAGAGTTGCGGGTGATATTCTACCCAACGCGCCCCTCGCTACCTACTTCTCTGCCTGCACCGCCCAGCTCGCCGATTCTGCTCTGGCCGCCACTGTTGACGCCGCCGCTACAGACGCCGCCGCTACAGACACCACCTCCAATGACATCCAGCAGCACACTCCTCCTGCGTCCGTGTACCCTCTCGCAGCCACACACCGCCCTCCTCTTGACGACTTGGCCCCGCCTCAAAAGTAGCCACCCGTCTTCACTCCGCCCCAGGAGGTAAACGCAGTCAGCCCCCCGGACGAGATGGCGCCCGCACCGTTACCTTCCTCTACTGTATGTGCGGATGGCCACAATCCCGCTTTATCCCCCAAGGCTGCGGAGACACTCCACAAACGCGCCCCTAACGTAAACTCTCATCCCTCCGCGCCTCCCTCCCATCACCTACCCCCCTCTCTGCGATGCGTCTGTGTGGTACAAGTTTGGGGTAGACTCGCTGTGCCTGAAAGCATACGGACATTCACGAATAGCAACACTTATAGTACCCGAAACCGGTACGAGCTGCTGAACAGTTTGTGCTAAGCAGTCGTGTTAAACGCGACCACCCGATATCCTTCACCGGGCGTACCTCATTTCCGTCGAGCATCTGGATTACCTCCATCGCCAGCCGGACCCCAGCGCGGCATCTGCGCCATCGGCTCTTCTTCAACAGCCCTCATGCTGACAAAAGCCAGGTCACCACCCATTCTGTCATCAGCTCCCCCCTGCTCCGAACAGGTACACACGGTCGTGCGCGTTCGTGTGCCCCGCCTTTGCGCCGCGCTTGAGCGTGCCAGAGCAAGAAAGTCCAGCCCCGATTATAGTTCCTCCTTTTCTCTAAGACTACTGATGCTGCGGCGTTAGCAGCTCCCCCGTCGCGTAGCCGCACCCCCACGACATCCTGTCACTGACTTTGTTTCTAGTCGATGTCGCAGTCTCCCTCGCGCGCCGACTTAGAAATGTTTCACAATTTCCACCGGCCCGCTCGCCGACGCCACGGACGCGATGTACTCACCCTCCGCCGCACCGTACCGCGCCGGTCATGCCCCTGGGCTTGTCCAGCTCCGTGCCCAATGCCCACCCCGTCGGCAGAGCTGCCTTCAGTGAGGGCCCCGCGCGACACAGCCCTCTTCACGGCGACTACCTTCTTGCCCATGCGCGAGTGGCCCACGGCCCGCGCGAGGCCACGTGAGAGGCGCAGTTGTGCCAGCGTGCAGGGTTGAGGGAGACGCGCTGCAGACGGAGAGGAGCGCGTCGCGACACTTGTGGTGCGCGGCGAAACGTGCCGAGGAAGGGAGCGGGTTTGGAGCGCCGATGATGCATGAAACAACCATGCCTTCAGCAATGCTTCCGAATGGCCAGCACGGGTTTTGTGCTAATGGCCAATTCGTGTAGCGACCTTGGGCGATACAAAGAGCCTCAAGTTCAATTTTCCAACAGGTTTGTTCAGTTACGGTATCACCGTAACACTGTTAACTGCAGTAGCGCCTTCCCCGCTCTCATCAAGTAATAGTCAGTTGTTCAAGTTTGGTGTTGTCCAAAACACAAAAGTTGAACCGTGATCTAATGCGGTGCGGAATGGCCAGCCGTTGTTGCGCTTGTGCTGCCATGGGGCACGTTTTCGTATCATCGATGCAAGGGGAATCGCCATACGTACCACACCATGTGGACCATTCACATAGATTTACAAGACGCATTGAGATGAGGATGGCGAAACTAGCTAGACCGTATAAACAGACTTTGATTGCCCCCTCCTTAAGCGTGGCATCGAGTGAACCAAGCTTAAGTCAGGTGCTTGGACAGGCTTGTCATTTTCCCCAAGTGTTCCTAGGTGGAGTTCCCCGTTCGACCATTCTGGCTGAAATATTCCGATATCCAGAGGGCGTCGGCTTGCCAACTTGCAATCTATGGGCGCTTGGAGGAGCTCGTTCTGTGTGCGCACCAACGAAGTGACGACGTCGATGTCTAGTTCGTTTCTAAGAAAGAGGCAAACTAAAAGAAAACACATCAAAAGCATGGCGTATCCGGCGGCAGAGGCAATGAACCACACATTTATCGCCGCCCGTGCTGTCTTCCGCACCTCATATCCCATCCCGATCTTCGGAGACAAGCTTCTGTCTAGGGGGAGCACTGGGAAACTCTTGACACTTGATGCTTCCTCAGCAGCATTCGATGAGAAAATTTGAGGCCTCGATCCAGTGACTCGTAGGCTCCTAACCGGCAAAGTCTTGTAGAGAGACATGTAGACCATCGTGTCTTTTGCTTCTTCCAAAAATTCGCGAGCAAATCGTGTCAAGTTTACCCTCCCACCCATACGAAATTCAGTTTCTTGAACATCGGATGCCCACCCTTGGATGATTTGATATGTTTCGTTCTCAAAAGTCAGCCGACACGAACACACGACGTGACCCATGGCGCATTCTCCCTGATCAGTAATGTACACATGCACGAGTTCAGAAATGGATCCGGCAGTGACTGATACGCTACCATGCCATTCCACGTTCTTGAACTGCAATTTTTCATGAGGCAAACCAAATTCGATCTTCGTGTTTTCTACTCTGCTCTGCCGAACCGGCAACTGCTCCATCTGCAGTTCAGCTCCCTGAGGAGCTTGGTATAGGAGGTCTGGTTCTATGTCCACCCGAACAATTTCGGAACCAGCAAGCGAACGAAAGATCAAGTGTTGAATATCTGCCCAACCCCGAAGAACGAAACTACCCGGGTGCAAGCCACCATTAAACTCGCTCCCAACTCGTACGGGAATTTCCTCTATTCTTTTCTCTCTCGTCATGTTTAGTCCTACTGCAGAGTTCCATCCTGCTCCAAGTGCCATATCAGAAAGGACAGAAATGAATTTGTGGACCTCGGTGTGGTTTTCCAATTGCTCTAATTGTCGTTTGATTTCCTCCTCGTCACAGTTAGACCAGTTAAAGGGTACTGCGGCGAGTACTAGTTGAATCACAGAAGTTTCTGAATTCGTTTTCCTCCTGAAATGTATTCCCGTTTCCGTGGCATAAACACGCACGCGGTCTACAAAGCTCATTGTCGAGAAATCGCCAATGACACGTTCTTCACCTGGCCGACAATTTTTGAGTCCTGACTCGATGAGTGGGGCTTCGTGATCTATAGACGGACTTCTCAGTGACGAGCCCGTCACCTCAAACACTTTGCCAAGCAGTCTAATACCACCACCTTTATTCGGATCTTCGTCTTCGGCGTGTAAATTCACAGATAGAACTTTCCCCTTTGCAGCCTCGAATATGCTTCCCAGCTCGACTTCAGTGTCCAGTTCTACATTTTTTTCGACGCTACCGAATTCTGCCATAATGGCTAGGCCAAACAGGGTCACTGCTGCCCCCCAGAAGCATAGACGTATCCATGTCGCGTTTCGGTCTATTCCGGGTAGTTGGGCCAGCCTACCCGTCCGTGCCGTGCCCAATGCCACCCGTCTTCCTTTTCGTGCCATGAAGCCATTAATCCTTGATGAAGCTTTTTGTAGCACCACAGCAATGAGCACATCGACAAGGATAGCCAAACCAATGAGTCGGATCACGTTCCAAATTGGGGTGCTAAAGGGCAGTACGAATTCCAGGGACATGATGTAGAGGGAAGGGGGAAGGCTTGTCAACGTAGTTTGGTTTTTGAATATGAACACCGATACACGATAAATGCGCCCCTGTTCTGGTTATGCAATGTAGGCGTCGTGTCCAAGACCCTTGGAGAAGTGGCGTTGTGAAAGAATTCTTCTTTTCCGGTTTCCTCGACAGTGCTCGTTATTGCTTGGCTAGGCTAGCACTTTTGAATGGGGTCACCTTCCTGCGTTTGTTCAGTACGCATAAAAATACACATAGATCCAGTCGTCGAAAAATGCATGGGTAAATTGTACCGTACAGCAACGGAGACCCAGTTCTGTTGATTTGCCATACACGGTAGTGGTGATGGTACCAGGAAACAATTTGGACTTGCAAGACATTTGTACAGTACAGCCTTTTCTGCTATCTCATTTGTGTCATTTTCGTGCGCATATTGTACTGGCATGGCTTTACAAGCCCTTTTGAGGCAGCGGTGTCATGTGCATGTTTGACGGTCGTTTTTTTCTACCTCACGTTTCTGTGATATGAGTGGCACTGATGCGCCTCTCGTTGGAAAACCTTTTTACCTTCACGGGCCTGAGAGCTCCCTTGTTGGCTAATCATGAGACTATAAATAGTATGGACATAAATGCCCATGGATCAGGCCTACGTTGTACAGTAACACAGTGGGAGAAGGAGGCGTCCTTCAAGGTGCGAGTGACACGTGATTCATGAAGGAATGCCTCATTGCTTTACTAATTTTTTGCGAACTGAAGGAATGAGGCATTCCTTCATGAATCATGAGTTCACAAAAAGTTAGTAAAGCAATGCCTTATTGCTTTACTAATTTTTTGCGATCTGATCTCGTATTGCCAAAAAAGGCCTACCGTAAATCACAGGACGAATCCAGGGCATGGCTGAATTTAATGGGTTCAGCAACTTTGCTGCTGCCCACAGAGGCGCGTTAGTCATCCTGTACAGTGATTCTCAAGACTTGATAACAAGCATGGATTCCTTTTATCTTTGGCTAAATGTTGCCGCCAGTAGGGGGGGCCACAAGGTACTTTCTTCTTAACACATATAGAGGCGATTTCACGATTTCTTCAGTATTGGGAGGCCGACTGCCGAAAATATGATCAAACAGTAGGGCGAAATGACGCTTTATCTCTTTTTGTGGCTGTCCTCCACCCTGCCCGCCGTCACCCTCCCGGACGCCCATTTGGCCACCGCATGCCCCGTACTTGTCGCGCAGCGGGCCCTCCCAGCTCCACCCATCCCGCTGCCTTGCCTCCGCTACCTACGCCCTTGTGCCCTCCGCCCCCGATGCCTCCCCCGTCCCCTCCGCATCCGCCCCCGCAGCCGTGGTTGCCGTCTCTGTGTCTGACCGCACAGGACAGCCTGTCCCGCACAGGACAGACTTAACCCACGAGCTACGAAGAGCAAACGAGGAGTCATCGGTCTCCGGTTCGGCTCCTCAGAGCACCCTTTAAGGCAATGCAAATACGACATAACCTCGAAAAGTACACGCAGTTCTACCCCATTCGGTACATTTTATGCCGTGGTCACAGCCTGCTAGAGAAAGAATCAAATATCCTACAGTGCGAGGGCATGGTGGCCAGCGGGTTGCGTTTTGAGATCTGCATGTCATCCAGAGAACAGGATTTAATTACTTTCCAATATCTTCCTCTAGAGCCGAGACTGCGTGCCTGGGTTGCTGAAGAAAAGAGTTGCAGAACATTGTTTGAATATTATCAAACTCAGTCAAATGAATCTGTTGTTCGTAGGGGAACTGGAAAAATGGTCTATACTACGAAGATGTTTTTGACGGCTCTCGTTTTACGAGAATTCTTCAGAAGAACGGGGGAATCGAGGCTCCGAAATACGATGCATTCATTGCTCCGAGTTGTGACGGTTCGGCGCCTTATCAAAAGAGACAGTACAGCTGTTGGCCGATTGTAGCACTGAATCAGAATCAACCTCCCGGTAAGCAATTCATCATGAAGAACACAATACCGCTGGGTTTTGTTCAAGGTCCGTCAGAACCAAAACAGATACATACTTAGTTCACACCTCTGAAAGGGGAAGTCGATCGCATAAACGATAGCGGTGGTCCAATGATGCGATTCTTCGACGGCATAGAGAGACCAGTTCGAGGGCACGTCATTTTCTGCACTGGAGACGAGCCTGCTGTAACTAAAATGGCAGGTCTGAGAGGCCACAACAGCAAGATACCCTGTCGGTACTGTGCAATCCGGGGTGTTTGGTCTCCGTTCCACTCACATGTCTACTTTCCAACTCGCTGCGAGGTGATTGCAAGCTCTGCAAACGCTCAGAAGGTCTTCAAACATCTTCATGCGATGAACCCACCAAGTTAAGGGATATTTACGATCCCAGTGATCCCCCTATGCGAACCGAAGACGAGATTGAGATTGTTCTGCTTGATCTTGACGATGATTCTCCGTTGTCAACGAACGAAAAGGAGAGACTATCTTGTGATTCTGTGCTCAAAAAAGGACTGTGCCGCTCACAATTCATTCAATTATACCGGACATATCGTTCCCACCTGATGTCATGCACAAATTCATGAACATCTGCTATGATCTTATTTCAATTTTCAAAGGAATTTATCCATCTTGCATCCGACATCCTTGACGGCAAAGACAAATTTGTTTTGTCATCAACTCAATGGAGGATGATCGATAAAGAAATGGACTCCATAAAGAACGGAAAATCAGCTTCCGTATTTCCAGATGTTCCGAGGAACTGTAAGTATAGGGCGCATTGGAAAGCTGCTGAGTGCTTGGAATTCATCGCCAATTACGGTACTCTGCGCAGTGACGAGTGTGGAAACGAAGTGTATCAAAATGGTCGCGACCGCCGCGAAGAAGGCGTGCAGCTTGGCAACGCGATGTCGCAAAAGAGCTGCACCTCGGTGCATGCTGCATCTAGAAGCGGGTAAGCCGGCGCACGAGATTCAATGGCAACCTCACAGCCGAGCGTGGGGACGACGCTCCATGGCTCATTGTTATTGCGTCAAGACCTTCAGGTTGCCATTACGGCGGTGGGAAGACGTGCACGGGGTGTACACAGGCGGGCGCCTTGGCTAATGCAGCTTCGGCGCCTTCCAGTGGGGCGTCCTCCAGTGCGGCGGCTGAGCGTGTCCAGGGCCGCAGCGCAGCTGCATCATGGTGGCGGAGTGTCGGACATAGTGTGCGCGAGAGGCGGGATTGTCTGTTACAAAATGGGGCGCGTGTGTTGCAATTGGGCACGGTCGGGGACGGCAATCCTGGTGTGCGCTTCTTTGCCTGTGGCACAGACCCAGCGGAGGGGCGGGGTTACACGGTGCGGCGGACAACAGATGCGCAAGATCCGGCGCTTGTTGGTAACACACCCGTGACGAGGCGCGTGGGGGCTTCTTTGCCCGGCGAAACTGCCGCGCGGTACGCAGCGGAGAGGCTCCGCGCGCTGCCAGCTGCCCAGAGATAGCACGCTCTTCAGCACACGTTGCGGTCGCGCACTAGATCACGTTTGAGGCGAGGAGGCGGCGTGGGCGCCCGCTCTGTTGTTGCAAGGAGACTTTCTCAGAACGAAGCAAAGTTCCGCTTCGCCAAGAAATCAGCAGTAGAGTTTCTGGAATAATCTAAGGAGTCATATGTCAACCGGGAGACGCAACAGAGACTCAGATAATTTGGCCGAGTCTCCGCTGCGGGAGGTAAACCGCAGTGGCCTCGCGCGCGTATGCGGGCAGTAGTATAAATTACCATTCAGCAACGGACAGAATGTAGAAAGTAACAATCGATCGAATACTCATCTTACGACTAAACATTGTTCATTCACCAAACGCCGTTGCGTTTGCCTTCGAGCAGGTACTGCTCAACCAAGTGGGCGTTTCTCACTTTCCGCCGCATCGCGCGTCCGCGATCGGCAAAATCCACTTGCAGTTCGCAAGCGGAGATCACTGACGTGCCGTAAGCAGGTCAGACGGAAGAGGACTGCCGTTTGCAGACCTCCCATTTAATTGTTACGTCTGTGTAACAACATTCGCGAATAACGCTACATTGGCGTACAGAAATATTTGGTTAAACTCTTTCTAATTCATTATGACGTCTTCTTTTGACCGGTTGGAGTTAGAACCAAAATACGAAACCGAACAATCCGAGTTCATCGACAAGGTGGGAAAAATCATCGAGAACGCAGGGAACCCTTCTCCCGAAACAAATGAACGACTACTAGAAAACATCCGGGAGCAGTTTACGCCTGCAACTCTATTCTCTCATAATGTTCTTTCGACTTATCGAATCTACCAAAGACTGCGGGAAGTACTCCGTGATCGCGGACTAGACGTTCCTCGCCAGGGGCGACTCATTGTTCAACGTTTGGCTCATTTGGTGTATCCCTCCCTTAACATGAAGAAAGTTTAAGTGAATGTATGAAAATCATCGCAGACTTTGGCAATGTGCGAAAAGAAGCCGACAGTGACGCAGAAAGAAACATGGATGGACCCCCACAACCTGATGAGATGCAGTACATTCCGGATCCAAATGAGAGAAACAAATCGATCAACGTACTCAAGGATAAAAGTGGCGAAGATGCGCAAGAACCAACTCAACAGTCAGAAAACAAAATGATCTTAAATGTGCTTAGCAAAATGTGTGTTGAATTGAGGGAAGAACGTCTTGCCCGTCAACAGCTCGCAAATACACTACCCAACAACAATAACTTCGGTTCCCAATCAATGGCTCAGATCAGTAGTAAGGTCCATTACATTTCCCAACGCTTCAAAGACTCTCGCTCTAAATATGGAGGAACCTATGATGAATGCTGGGAAGAGTACCAAGATGCATACGAGACGCTTCTGCCGACCAAGGTCTGACCGATCGTCAAATGCTCTCACACATGCATAACATTTTTAAAGCAGATGCGCTGGAATACTACAACTCATACATCAAGAATGCCTGCAATACTTTTCGGGAAGCTTGCAAAATGATTGATCTGTACTTTAACTCACACGCCCGACAGATGCATGTTAGAAATAAGCTCAGATCTGTGCGACTCTCTGAATTTACGAACGATGAACCGGACATGCACAAAGCACTAACGAAATTAGCAGCACACATCAGTACGAGGCATAAGCAAACACCTCGCTCGTTCCGCACAGAATGCAATAAGGTGGAATACCTTCAAACGGCGGTTCAGGGCTATTCATGGGCCACACCTTGTATCGCCCGCATCAATGAAAACACTCGATTCCAAGATTTTTATATCGAGCTTTCACGAAGTGTACAAGCGAAGATGGCTGAGTTGGAGTCCAACATCCTCGATTGTGATAAGAACGAAAATCACATAATTCGAAATGAATCGAAGCCTTCTATCCATTTCACGCAACCCCGATACGGTCCAAGTATATCTACTCAGCTTTTCCCAGGTGCAAACAAAATGACTTGTTGGAACTGTGCGGAGCCTGGACATACACACGCAAGTTGCCGCGTGCCACTCGATCCAGTCAGGATTGCATCAAGAAAGGTGGCATATTTCGACAGTAAAAAAAAGGCAAAGGGCAGAAAGAGAAATGAATATAAGCGAGTCCTCTTTGAGATGGTACAGGGCATGAAGGAGCTTGGAATTTTGGAAACGGGTACAATGCGAGATTCTTCTTCTGACGAAGATGCACTAGTTATGTTCGGAGTATCGGATTAGAACTGCAGGGAACCAAGCGACTCAGACACAGATGAAAGTCCGGCAAAGGCCCTTTATCAAAACATCTGCTGGGACATTGAATCAAATGTCGAGGGCGGGGATTCATCAGATATGCCTATGGATTTTTAGAAGGGACAGTTACTCGCCAAGACTGCCCTTATATTAGGCGAAAGAAAGCAACAGACAAGAAGCCCGAAAGGATTCTGCGCAGCAGAGAAATAGCCGGTCAACGTTGCGAAAACAAAGGCTGCCGTCATATATTTTTTGACGAAAAGGAAGTGATATCGGTCAATGCTCAAAGCTCGAAACTAATCTTCTCGAATACCAAATTCTGAGGGGCAGTCCTAGACACAGGAGCACAGCGATCCGTAATCGGGAAACGTCAAGCCAAGCTGATGTGTTCCTTCACAAATTCGAAATTCAAACTGTTACCTTCAGACACCACATATAAATTTGGTGATGGTTTCCACAGGTCGCGTGGCTGTATGAAAGTCCGCATTCCAACACCGAATGGATCCTATATTGAGATATTGCTGGATGTGGTAGATACAGACGTTCCCATGCTCATTGGGTTGGATGTCTTAGACGACGAGGGACTTGTTGTTAACAACCTGACCAACAAACTGGAATGCCCTCGCCGTAATTGGACTTTGCCGATCAACAGGAAGCATGGTCACCTTTATCTGACATGGAATTTGAGTGAATGTTTTTTCACGAAAGCAGAGCTAACAAAGTTACATCTGCAGTTCTATCATCCACACGCCCGGAAGCTTTACAATTTAATCAAGAGAGCGCGACCTGAAACTGCGAGCAGCTCTCTTCGAAAAACATTAGAGGAGATATCAGAGGCCTGCAGAACTTGTCGTATATTTTCGACAAAACCACGTCGCTTCGTCGTTTCAATGCCTCCTTCCGAAATTGTCTTTAACGAAGAAATAGCCCTCGATCTAATGTGGTTGAATGGGAAAGCAGTTCTTCACGTCGTGGACACACAAACTCATTTCAGCAATGCAGAAATATTGACCGGGCAATCAGTCGAGGACGTATGGCGGTCCTTCATAAACTGTTGGGCTTCGATTTATGCCGGGTTCCCTTCTAAAATGCGCCTCGACCAAGGAAGCGCCTTTACGTCACCTAAGTGAAAGCAGCTGTCAGAAACAGTGGGCATTCACCTCCAATTTTCGGGCGTTGAGAGTCATAACTCCCTGGGGCCGGGAGAACGGTATCATGACCCACTACGACGAATTTTTCGGAAAATCAAGTTTGACCACCCGACAGTAAAAGACGAGTTCGCGCTCAGGCTCTCAGTCAACTCCATGAACTGCACGGCTGGACCAGAAGGGCTAACACCTGCCCTCCTTGTTTTTGGAGTACAGCCTCGATTCCCTCCGATCAACACAACAAGACCTAACCAACGTGAAAGGATGAAGGCTTTGCGCTGTGCTCGGGCGGAAATGGCCGCAATCGCGGCAGAACTACGCGTACAGAAGGCTTTCAGATCCCGTGCTCCGAGAGCAGCCCAATATGTATTAGAACCAGGACAAAAGGTATGGGTATATCGTGAATCGGACAAGCGCTACATCGGACCGTTTTCTATATTGCGGATCGACGGAAAGCAGATCTTCATACTTATGAAAGGCAAAGAAGTACAGCACAGCATTCATCAGGTAATCCCCGACGCCTCCTTCGATGATATTTCAAGCGATATGCGCTTCGTTAATGCGCTGCACTCCTCCCTTCAGCAGTTTAAATCTACGAAAAAGAGGTCTTACACAAATGATCCACTCGATATTTTCATACAAGATATCTTGCACCCCCCCGATCCTCGTGTGCATAACAAGGAATCAGAGCGTGCAAAAAAAGGAAATTGAGGGATTGATACGACGTGGTACGTGGAAAGTGGTGATGAAAGAAGATATCCCAGCAGGGGCGAACGTGTTGAATGGGCGCTTTGTTGTGACCATCAAGAACGTGGAAACAGACACACCGATCTACAAAGCCCGCTTCGTAGTGCAAGGGCACAGGGACAAGGAGAAGACACAACTCGTTCACAATTCCACCACGGTTCGTCAAAGCTCAACAAGACTATTGATTGCATTGGCAGCAATTTTTGGTTTGCGTGTATGGACACATGATATAACGCAGGCTTACTTACAGTCGGCAAGTCAGTTATTGCGAGAAGTTTACCTAAAGCCGAGTAAGGAATTCGAACTCCGCAGTCACCAGCTTCTGAAGCTTCTAAAGCCATTATATGGACTTGCAGATTCTGGGGATTATTGGAACTTGACAATGGCCAAGCACGTGCAAGAACATTTAGGCATGAACAAAACTGCCGGAGACATGTCTTTATTTTTTGAAAAGGTTCGAGGGAAGCTTTGCGGTCTCCCCGGAACCTACGCGGATGACAGTCTTCTAGCAGGCGATGAAGCGTTTTTGAAGCATACAGACAAAACCATTGAGAAATTTGAGTCAAAGAGCCGAGATATGGACAACACAAGGTTCGCCGGGGTTTACATAGAGACCAAACACAATGGATTTCTTGTACATCAAAAGAGCTCCTCAGAACGTCTATCACAACTTAAAGCAGACTGCAGTTTTACAGATTTTCGCTCCGCACGTGCTCAACTCGCATGGCTAATACACACGCGACCATTAATTGCCTGCGATATTAGCATGGCTGCTCAGGTTACGGAATCAACGTTTGCGGAAAAACACATTAATGCAATCAATAAGGTAATCAAGAATGTGAAGCTTGACTCGTCTAGAGGGCTGAATATGCAGAAACTTAACGAAAATACACTACATATTCGCGCCTACGCGGATTCATCTTTTGCGAACAACGCGGATCACACCCTCAAACTCGGTTATATCGTATTCTTAAGTGACGAATCGGGAAAATGCAACGTACTACATTACGCATCTTTTAAGAGCCGGAGGGTGACGAGATCAGTACTTGGTGGAGAGATATATGCTTTTGCGGACGCCTTCGACTACGCATACACAATGAAGCACGACTTGGAGAACATCACTGGACGAACTGTACCTCTGAAAATGTTCACTGACTCCGAAAGCCTCTTTGACGTTATAACGAAAAGTTCTTCAACTACAGAGCGCAGGTTAATGACTGACGTGCAAGCAGTCCGCAACGGTTACGACAAGCAGGAAATATCTGACATTGGATTTATTCCCTCTCATAACAATCCTGCTGACGCATTTACCAAGGTTGGCCCGTGTGCAATATTAGACCAGATACTAGCATCAGGAGAAATCAAGCACGATGTTGAGCAATGGATTATTCGTACTCCGATCACGGACATAACAAGTCGGGGTGATAATTGAAATTACGAGCGAATCTTGGCGAAAAGAAAAAAGAGGGAGTGTTGTTGCAAGGAGACTTTCTCAGAACGAAGCAAAGTTCCGCTTCGCCAAGAAATCAGCAGTAGAGTTTTTGGAATAATCTAAGGAGTCATATGTCAACCGGGAGACGCAACAGAGACTCAGATAATTTGGCCGAGTCTCCGCTGCGGGAGGTAAACCGCAGTGGCCTCGCGCGCGTATGCGGGCAGTAGTATAAATTACCATTCAGCAACGGACAGAATGTAGAAAGTAACAATCGATCGAATACTCATCTTACGACTAAACATTGTTCATTCACCAAACGCCGTTGCGTTTGCCTTCGAGCAGATACTGCTCAACCAAGTGGGCGTTTCCCACTTTCCGCCGCATCGCGCGTCCGCGATCGGCAAAATCCACTTGCAGTTCGCAAGCGGAGATCACTGCCGTGCCGTAAGCAGGTCAGACGGAAGAGGACTGCCGTTTGCAGACCTCCCATTTAATTGTTACGTCTGTGTAACAACACGCTCCACGCACTCCGCTCCCGTGCTCACGCACGCACGCCATTCCGTCTATTTAGAAACCGGACAACCCCGTTCCATCTATTCAGAAACTGAGCAAAAAGAACCGCAAAACATCATCCCCTACCTTCCCAACATATCACGTCATTTTCTGTCCCACTACTGTACAAAATTGTACAGATCTGATTCATCCATCCTGCTCTAAAGGGTCAATTCGTGTAGCACCTTCGGGCGATACAAAGAACCCCAAGTTCAATTTTACAAAAGGTTTGTTCAGTTACCGTTCTCCATAATACTTATTACTGCAGTAGCGCCTTCCCCGCTCTCATCAAGTAAGTAATAGTCAGTTGTTCAAGTTTGGTGTTGTCCAAAACACAAAAGTTGAACAGTGATCTAATGCGGTGCGGAATGGCCAGCCGTTGTTGCGCTTGTGCTGCCATGGGGCACGTTTTCGTATCATCGATGCAAGGGGAATCGCCATACGTACCACACCATGTGCACCATTCACATATATTTACAAGACGCATTGAGATGAGGATGGCGAAACTAGCTAGACCGTATAAACAGACTTAGATTGCCCCCTCCTTAAGCGTGGCATCGAGTGAACCAAGCTTAAGTCAGGTGCTTGGACAGGCTTGTCATTTTCCCCAAGTGTTCCTAGGTGGAGTTCCCCGTTCGACCATTCTGGCTGAAATATTCCGATATCCAGAGGGCATCGGCTTGCCAACTTGCAATCTATGGGCGCTTGGAGGAGCTCGTTCTGTGTGCGCACCAACGAAGTGACGACGTCGATGTCTAGTTCGTTTCTAAGAAAGAGGCAAACTGAAAGGAAAAACATAAAAAGCATGGCGTAGCTGGCGGCAGAGGCAATGAACCACACATTTATCGCCGCTCGTGCTGTCTTCCGCACCCCGTATCCCATCCCGATCTTCGGCGACAAGCTTCTGTCTAGGGGGAGCACTGGGAAACTCTTGACACTTGATGCTAAGTCAGCAGCATCCAATGAGAAAATTTGAGGCCTCGATCCAGTGACTCGTAGGCTCCTAACCGGCAAAGTCTTGTAGAGAGACATGTAGACCATCGTGTCTTTTGCTTCTTCCAAAAAATCGCGAGCAAATCGTGTCAAATTTACGCCCGACGCATACGAAAGTCAGTTTCTTGAACTTCGGATGCCCACCCTTGGATGATTCGATATGTATCGTTCTCAAAAGTCAGCCGACACGAACACACGATGTGACCCATGGCGCATTCTCCCCGATCAGTAATGTACACATGAACGAGTTCAGAAATGGATCCAGCAGTGACTGACACGCTACCATGCCATTCCACACTCTTGAACTGCAATTCTTCATGAGGCAAACCAAATTCGATCTGCATGTTTTCTACTCTGCTCTGCCGAACCGGCAACTGCTCCATCTGCAGTTCAGCTCCCTGAGGAGCTTGGCGTAGGAGGTCCGGTTCTAATTCCACCCAAATAGTTTCGGAACCGGCAAGCGAACGAAAGATCAAGTGTTGAATATCTGCCCAACCCCGAAGAACGAAACTACCCGGGTGCAAGCCACCATTAGAGGTGCTCCCAATCCCTACGGGAATTTCCTCTATTATTTTTCTTCTCGTCATGTTTAGTCCTACGGCAGAGTTCCATCCTGCTCCAAGTGCCATATCAGAAAGGAGATAAAGGAATTTGTGGACCTCGGTGCGGTTTTCTAATTGCCCTAATTGTCGTTTGATTCCCTCCTCGTCACAGTTAGACCAGTTGAAGGGTACTGCGGCGACTACTTCCTCAATCACAGAACTGTCTGATGGCGTTCTCCTCTTGAAATCTATTCCCGTTTCCTGGGCCCTGATAACCAAGCAGTCCATAGAGTTCACGGCATTAAACCCAGTGATGGCTCTTCCTTCACCTGGCCAACAATTTGTGTGTCCTGGCCCGATGAGTGGGGCTTCGTGATCTATAGACGGATTTCTCAGTGATGAGCCCGTCACCTCAAACACTTGACCAAACAGCCTAATACCACCACCTTTATTCGGATCTTCGTCTTCGGCGTTTAAATTCACAGATAGAACTTTCCCCTTTGCAGCCTCGAATATGCTTCCCAGCTCGACTTCAGTGTCCAGTTCTACATCTTTTTCGACGCTACCGAATTCTGCCATAATGGCTAGGCCAAACAGGGTCACTGCTGCCCCCCAGAAGCATAGACTTATCCATGTCGCGTTTCGGTCTATTCCGGGTAGTTGGGTCAGCCTACCAGTCCGTGTCGTACCCAATGCCACCCGTCTTCCTTTTCGTGCCATGAAGCCATTAATCCTTGATGAAGCTTTTTGTAGCACCACAGCAATGAGCACATCGACAAGGATAGCCAAACCAATGAGTCGGATCACGTTCCAAATTGGGGTGCTAAAGGGCAGTACGAATTCCAGGGACATGATGTAGAGGGAAGGGGGAAGGCTTGTCAACGTAGTTTGGTTTTTGAATATGAACACCGATACACGATAAATGCGCCCCTGTTCTGGTTATGCAATGTAGGCGTCGTGTCCAAGACCCTTGGAGAAGTGGCGTTGTGAACGAATTCTTCTTTTCCGGTTTCCTCGACAGTGCTCGTTATTGCTTGGCTAGGCTAGCACTTTTGAATGGGGTCACCTTCCTGCGTTTGTTCAGTACGCATAAAAATACACATAGATCCAGTCGTCGAAAAATGCATGGGTAAATTGTACCGTACAGCAACGGAGACCCAGTTCTGTTGATTTGCCATACACGGTAGTGGTGAGGGTACCAGGAAACAATTTGGACTTGCAAGACATTTGTACAGTACAGTACAGCCTTTTCTGCTATCTCATTTGTGTCATTTTCGTGCGCATATTGTACTGGCATGGCTTTACAAGCCCTTTTGAGGCAGCGGTGTCATGTGCATGTTTGACGGTCGTTTTTTTCTACCTCACGTTTCTGTGATATGAGTGGCACTGATGCGCCTCTCGTAGGAAAACCTTTTTACCTTCACGGGCCTGAGAGCTCCCTTGTTGGCTAATCATGAGACTATGAATAGTATGGACATAAATGCCCATGGATCAGGCCTACGTTGTACAGTAACACAGTGGGAGAAGGAGGCGTCCTTCAAGATGGAATGAGGCATTCCTTCATGAATCACGTGTCACTTACAATGAGGCATTGCTTTACTAACTTTTTGGGAACTGATCTCGTATTGCCAAAAAAGGCCTGCTGTAAATCACGGGAAGAATCCAGAGCGTGGCTGGATTTAATGGGTTCAGAAACTTTGCTGCTACCCACAGAGGGGCGTTGGTTTTCCTGTTCAGTGATTCTCAAGACTTGACAACATGCACGGATTCCTTTTATCTTTGAGATAATGTTGCATTTGGTTGTACTGGGGTGTAGTGATCCGTAGGCGCGGCGATCGTGGTGAGCTGATCGCTGTTGTACGTGTGCAACGTGTGTGCATATGGCTCTCATGACATTGCAGACAGTAGTGTTGTCGCGGAAACACAGCTACTGTATGCAAGTATTTCGCCGCTGGAAGCTCATTGTTCGAATACGATGTCTGCGCTACAAATGGTACCTTCTCGAGTCGACCGCTCTGATTGAACGGAGTGGCGAGAAACTTGCCAAACTCGAAAACTGAAGCAGGTGTTGGGCGTCTGGGAAGCACAAGACTGTAGCCCTGCTCAAAGAATGTGATGTTTTGAGTCACACAGCTCTGGCAATTGTGTACGTCGTAGAGCTTGTTGCCTGCTCTGTCCAATATGATACACCGAATAAATATCTTTTGGAGAAGGAGATGTGCTGTCTTCTGCCATCCAAATATCCTTACTTCAAAATCGCTGCACGGGGATGGTGGCATAGACGCGACCGCCATGGAGTCGGACACGTAGAGTACAGTGCAATTCAAGAGCCGGAGGTGGTCATATAGTCAACTAAAGTTAGTTGAAAAGAGCACTGATCATTGCAATCTTTTTAGTAATTGTGCCCTTACGAAGCAACGCACTTGCGTTTTCGGTGCCGCAGCGTAACATGGTAAAATTAGAAACATGCCGAGTGCACGTCACTGGCACCAGTACTTCTGTGCAACTTGTTGCCGTTACCAATTGTCAGCGATGAACATCTTCCATTGGGTTTTCGCAGATGGTGCACCTCACTGATTGTGATGCAAGATCGATGGCTCGGTTTACTGTGATCGCGTCTCTATCTACCTTATGTAGGGATGGTAGCGATCCGTAGGCCGGCGGCGATCGTGGTGAGTTGATCGCTGTTGTACGTGTGCTACGTGTGTGTATATGGCTCTCATGACTGCTGACGCATTGCTGTTGCGGCGTCGACGTTTGTTTTTATGGCTCTCATGACATTCCCCCTGTCGACGGCGCTGCAGTTTTGCCGTCTGCAGTCGTGTGGTTTCTGAGCTGTAGTTTGGGGAGGAGGCGCGTGTATGCTTGACGACGCAGCGGTTTTGTGAGGATGTCCGCGAGTTGTTCGTCCGTGGGGACATGTGCAATGGCAATTGTGCCCTTTTGGGCTTGATGCGTGAGGTAGTGATGCCTCAGATCTATGAATTTTCGCCTCTTCGTCGGTCCCGTGCTGTTGGCAACGTGGATGGCGGACTGGTTGTCTATCATCAAGGGGGTCGGGGATTTCGGCAGCATGTGCACATCCTGTAGCAGACGTCGGATCCACGTGGTCTGCTGTGCGGCGGAGGTGGCCGCAATATATTCTGCCTCACAGGTGGATAAGGCTGTGATGTTTTGCTTGAGGGACCCCCAGCATATCGGTGTGCCGTTGTATGTGTGGAGGGTCCCCGATATGGACTTCCTGTCCGTGATGTCGGCGGCGAAATCGGCATCGGCATACGAGACAAGGAGGTTCTGGGGTTTCTCTTTGTCTGCTTGCTTGCCGGCTCGGAACCTGAGGCCTGTGTTTGGTGTGCCCTTGAGGTACCTTATCAGGCGTTTGAGTGCGTTCCAGTGCCTTTGCGTCGGGTTGTTGGCCGCTACTGCTAGTCTGTTTGCCAGGAAGTAGATGTCTGGTCGCGTCGAGTCAGCGACATAGCGTAGGTCCCCAATGATCTGCTGGTATTTTTTGAGTGTGTGCAGTTGGGTCTCGTCTTTGTCTGTTGGCTTGTGGAGCAGGACACCGTCGCAGTATGGGGTGTCTTTAGCATTGCATTTGGCCATGTGCACTTGCTGTACTATGTAGTTGATGGCGTTGGGCTGGGAGATGTGAATGTCTCCATTTTGGTGTCGTGTCACCGTCCATCCGAGAAAAGTCCTGTGTTCCCCTAGGCGTTTGATGTTGTACGCTTTCGCTAGGGCTGCGGCGAACTCGTCTTTGAGTTTCGCGGTTGAGGCTAGTACTGTGAAGTCATCCATGCTGACAGCAGCAATTATATGTTCTTTGCCTTTTTTTGGACCAGAGGCACAGGTCTGCTTCGCTTTGCTTGAAGTTGTCTTTTCGTAGGAGTGTGAAGACTGCAGATAGGTATGTGTGGCCGGCGGATGGCGTCCCGTATATGTTCATGTTTAGTTTTCCGCCTTGGCAGGCATGTTTGTATGTGCCATTGAATCTGGCATGCTGTCTCACATATACTGTTTCTCCTCCGTTGTGCACGAATTTTTCGTGTAGGTACGCTGACTTGATATCGATGTGTTCGATGTGCATGCGGTACTTGGCTGCTATTCCAAACATTGCGCGTACTGTGGTCTTGTCGGCCATGTACGTTGTAGTTTTGGATGGGTCGTAGTGCTTGTGTGGTAGCATTTTGTCCCCCCTTGCAGAGCATCGGGCTTTTCTCGATGCAATTTGTCCTTTGCTGTCCCTCTTGTAACGATATCCCATTTTTAGGGGTATCATTTTCCGTTTCTTGGGGATTTCGGAGTCGGGTATCCACTGTACTACGTTCATGGCGTCGAGGTTGTCGAGTTCGGCGTTGTGGGCTTTTTCCCATTCGGCAGCGTCGGGGTATTTTTTGGCTTGTCCGGGGTGAGCTGGGGCGGGTGTGGTGCCTGTTATCTCTGTTGGCGTGCGATGCGGGGTGAAGGCTTTCGTGGCTTATGTGCGTGAGGCTACAGGATCGGTGGTGCTGTGGTATGGTTGGAAGTTGACGCATCGAACTCGTCGTGGTCTGTTCGTGTCGAGTTCGAGGACCATTATGTGGTTTTTGTCGATGCCATGGAGGTACCTGGCGGGTGTTGCCCTGTGGGCGAGTTTTTGATATTTGTTTCCGATTTGCTAACTCAGGTACTGTACCGATCTGTCCGAACAGCAGGAATTGCGGGACGTCGGGGGTGGCATTGGTCCACATGGTGTAGGGAAGGGTGTTGATCCCATGGTGGAGTATATTTTTGTACTTGAATGCAGCGTCCCTTACTGCGTCTTCCCAGTGCGTCTTGGGTAGTGAGCTGTGGTGGAGGGCGGCTCTGGCTGAGTTCATGAGTGTACTGTTTATCCTTTCCGCGATCCCATTTTGTTGGGGCGTGTGTGGGACTGTAGTGCTGTGCATGACGTTGTGCGATCTGTATACGGCGCTGGCGCTGTCTGATACATATTCTTTCGCGTTGTCTGTGTGGAACAGTCTCGGTTTGCACCCTTTTCGTTTTTGGAGGGCTGTGAGGATGACATCCAGCCTGTGCGGTGTTTCTGCTCTTGATTGCAGGAAATCGACTATGAGGTAGCGGGATCGGGTGTCTATTACTGTGAGTATATGAGTATATATTTGTTGCCTTGCCTGGATGTGGGGTTGAATGGTCCACATATATCACTGCTGAAGGCGGCTCCTACTCGGTAGTTGTGCGTCTTGGGGTAGTGCGGTGCGGGCTGCTGCTTCGCTGCAGCGCAGCTCGAGCAGGTGATCCGCGGTGGTCGTTGCCTGAGTGTTGGCGGGAGGTTTGGCAGGAGGCCGAGTTTGGCCATTTTCTGGAGCGTTGTTGGTCTGATGTGATTGAACAGTACATGATAGTGGTGGCAGTCCCTTTCTACAGCTGGGTGTGCTGGGGTGTGCGGTGGGGGCGCTGGGTTGTGCATTTGGTGTAGTGGGATTTTTTCTGCGCGTGGTGCGGTGTGGCCACGTGCTAGTGTGCGGCTTGGCTTTGGCGTCGCTGTCTTCTTTTTTTGTTTTTGGATTGGGGGCTTTTTTGGTTTGGGTATCGGGTCTTTTGGAATTTTTTATTGACCGTGGTGGTATGGTCCGGGCTGCCATGCCGTTGCCTTTGGTTTTTGAGAGATCGAGGTAGTACATGCCTTTCCTGAAGCGTGCTTGCGCTACAATTTGTGGCGGGTGTGTGCTCGTGTCTAGTACAGTGGCGTGTGTGGGTGTGAACTGGACCTCTCCCCATTGCTCTGCTATGTCGTGAACTGATAGCAGGTTGGATCGCATTGCTGGGTTGGCGATCGCTGGGACTCGTATGTGCCTATTCGTACTGGTCCGCATATGTATCATCCCCTTGTGTGTGGCGGGTGGCGTGATGTTGGTGGCCGTGTTAGTTCGGATGATTTGTCGGAGTGGTTTCATGTTTGTCGTGGGTTTGCGAACATGTGACGGATGCGCTCCTGAGTCGAGGGCATACTGCTTACCTTCGCATATGTCCTCGTCAGTCACCTGTTGCGCGATTGTGTTTTCGTGTTCGTCGCGGGTGCTGGCCATTTTCCCGGTGGTGGTTTTGGGCGGCGGACGTGTTTGCCGAGGGGTTATGCGCTTCTTATCGGTATTCGTGTACCATTGTTTCGCATTTTCCCTTGTGGCTGCATTGCCGCGTTGGGGTTGATCGGGGTGATTCGTTGATCCTCTGCCTTGCCTCCGGCTGCGAGTTCGTCGTCTCATTGCCTGGTAGTTGGGGCTGTCTGCCCATTGGTCTGTCGTATTCATGCCTTGTGGACGTTGTTGCCGGATTTCCTGTTTTTCGTCTTTTCGAGCTTGTATGGATTTGAGTCGTTGGACGAGGTTGGCTATGGTTGTGGGGATTGTGTTGTTCGCGATCCACATGTCGGGTAGGTGTCGCAATGCCGGGTGCGAGTTGAGGCCGTGTATGATGAATTCTATCGTGACAGATTCATCATGTTGAATGCTGGGGTACTCTGCGAGACACATTTTTGTCCGTATGGTTCGGTGTGCTGCGATGTATTCATCGATGTCCCCTCCCGCCTTGATCTTTGTGCGTTGTGCTTCTTGTTTGAGGATGAGGTGTGTGGTTGGCGTTGAGTGAGTGAAGTGTGTTTTGATCTCTGCCAGAAGCTGTTGAGGGGTAACGCTGAGGTCCATGTCGATTGTGCTTGCCAGGTCAGCAGGGAGGCTAGTCATGATGCTCATAAGCAGGAATGCACATTTTCTGCGGTATATAGAATGGTACGGGCTCGTTACTGTGGGGGGTGGTGAGCTTTCGTCGAGGGCTGCCTCGACGTTGTTGATTATTGCTATGTCGTGGAGGGTTTGCGTCCATAGCTTGTAGTTCGTTCCGTCGCTTGCGAGTGGAGGTAGCTGTCCGTGCATTCTTGTGTCAGCTTGGGGCATTTCGGGTGCTGTTTCTTGCTGGTTTGACATTTGTGGGCGCTCTGCAGGTGTTGTCGGGGCGTGTTGTGTTGGCTCTACGGGGGTGATCGGAGCTTGGTGTTGTGGCTCTACGGGTGTGGTCGGAGCGGGTTGTGTTGGCTCTACGGGGGTGATCGGAGCTTGGTGTTGTGGCTCTACGGATGTGGTCGGAGCGGGTTGTGTTGGCTCTACGCTTGCTGGCGGAGCTTGTGGGGTTGGGGCAACGGGGCTTTGTGGTGCCGTGCTATCGTTGTCCTGATCTCGTCCGGGTGGTCGGTATACGAGATGATCGTCTTGTAGTGGTGCGTGGTTAGGGTCCATAACCTGTGATGCAAGATCGATGGCTCGGTTTACTGTGATCGCGTCTCTATCTACCTTATGTAGGGATGGTAGCGATCCGTAGGCCGGCGGCGATCGTGGTGAGTTGATCGCTGTTGTACGTGTGCTACGTGTGTGTATATGGCTCTCATGACACTGATCAAAGAAATTCGGATCCGACATGAAGTTTCTCAGGGATTGCAGTGTTGCCTTTCAGTATGACACTTGCACTTGAGCTTTTGTTCCCGGTTTTTCTTTCCAAAACAGCTGTGCATTGTTGCTGCTCTGGCGATTGTACATTCCAGGGAGTTTCGGTGCGATTCTTCAAAATAGTACTCTGCTGCGCCGCAACCATGTCTCGAGGCAAGTCTTCCCTATGCAAAGAGGGCAAAGCTCTGCATCTGTAAAGTGAGTAGCATTCGTCGACACAGTATAAGAGAGGGTTTCGTTGCTGCCTGCCTCTGCGTTTCGCCAACGCACGACGAAGGGCATTGACCAACCAGGTTTGTATTTTCCCTCGCAATTCAAGGTTTGTGAAGGCATCCAAAAGTTCTTTCTGCGCAAATCCCAAAGCAGGAGGCTAGATTAACGATGGGCGGGAAAATCTCCATCAAACATTTCGCGATTGTCTTCTTTTTTGTCGTTGTCATAGGCACGTTCTCCCAATTCGAGACGGCCGCGGCAGCCTCGTTACGTTCAAGAGTCACGGACGGATGCACTATCGATTCCAGAGGAGTACACAAGTGCCCATCAGGGGCCCCGGAAGAAACCAATGGCCTCGATCCCCGTGCCGAAACCTTTTTCGCAAGCAAAATTCCTGTAAGTGAAGGCTCGCACAAGTACGAGTTCGAGGCAAACTACTACGTGTCGTCTGCTACTAGGACGACTATTTTGCAGCTTCTAAATCAGGATAGAACCGATAGCGATGTTTACAAGCCAGTTTTCTTTGTGGTCGCATGGAAAAAGGATGATGGAAATCTCAAGGTTTGCATGTTTGAGTCCTGTAAATATGTCTGGGATGATGTACCACCAGGCTTTCGGCTGAGACTCAAAGCATCTGGAACGAATGCTCTGTTGAGTATAGCCGGTAGGAGCAGCGTGGGGTTCGATCTTGTCTCCCCGCTAAACGGCGCCGACAGACCAAATGGAGCGCAACAACTCCGTTGGGGCGTGTACCATCATGACATATCTGACGGAAGAGCTGCATCACCTGCGCAAGTTCGAGTTTACAACATCGATTCGTCAGGATTTTAGATAAGTGCCTCCTTCCCGTAGCCCTCTCACTCAAATGGATAGCGTGCCTTACCAGCATTTTGGTGTCAACAGTTTGTAATGTTTAGAACTATCTCAAGTTTTGCTTTCTTCAAGAAGAATAAAACTACAGTCTACACATGAAGATGTTTTTTGTCGCTGCGATGATGTTACAAGAAACATGCAGTGGGGCAGCGCGGGCATATCCATCTTCATGCCAAGCACTTCACCAAATCGTCGCTCGTTTATTGTTTTCACGCCGCAAAATTCTGGTAAGTCATACTGTTAACTTTTCTCTTTTACTACGCAATTAAACGTAAATGTGGTAAGCAAACATACCTAGTGTAGGAGAGACTCAAGACCTTGGTCGTGTTTACTGAGGGAAGGAGCGACGACGGTTTTAAGTACCATGGAGGGACATTTCACACGTGTAAGATACGACAGGGAGTCGAGGATAGTCGGTGGCAGCATCAAGCGGAAAAATTAGAGCATTTTCGTTACGTACCACTCTTATTTCGGAAGTTTTGTTACGTACCACTTTTCTGAGCCCCTTTCTTAGGAGCGCTAGAGTCTTGAAGACGTGAAGAGCGCGTCATCGGAATGAGTTTGATCAAAGGGAGCACGTTCCCTGACATGCACAGCATCTTGATGCTATCCTTAGCCCTGTGCGCCACCGTGGGCCGATCTCACAAGGTAAAAAACTCATACTCTGGGCGCCTGCGTATACAGTGCCCCTCCCAGGAGTGCTCATACATTTTCAACGCTAAACCAGGCCGCAGAGCAAACAACGGCTTGTGGAGAGTGGGAAAACTCAATCTCACTCACCCCTGCGACGCAATAAAGGGGAAACGAAAGCGCAAGCCCCTAGCCGTGTGCTAGTGTTTGATAATCTACGCGAGCGGCATGCCAACGTCCCGCCAATGACATCCGCTACCCTTGTAGCACACTCTTCCTTCGTTCGTGTAGCCTCTCGCGGCCACGCACTGCCCTCCTCTTGACGACCTGGCCCCGCCTCAAGACTCGCCACCCGTCTTCACTCCGCTCCAGGAGGTAATCCCAGTCAGCTAAGCCCCCAGACTCCCTCTACTGTAAGTGCGGATGGCCACAATCCCTCTTTATCCCCGAAGGCTGCAGAAGCACTCCACAAAGGCGCCCCTAACGCAAACTGTCATCCCTCCCCGCCTCCCTCCCATCACCTTCCCCCCTGTCTGCGATACGTCCATGTCGTACAAGTATGGGGTAGACTTGCTGTGCATAATACCCGAAACCGGTACGAGCTGCTGAACTGTTTGTGCTAAGCAGTCATGCTAAACGCGTCCTCCCGACGTCCTTCACCGGGCGTACCTCATTTCCGTCGAGCACCTGGATTACATCCATCGCCAACCGGACCCCCGCGGCGGTATCTGCGCCACCGTCACTTCCCACGACAACGTCCATGCTGGCAAACACTAGGTCACCACCCACTCTATCACCAGCTCCCCCTCCGCTCCGAACAGGTACACCCGGCCGAGCACTTTCGTGCGCCCCGCCTTTGCGCTGAGCTTGAGCATGGCAGAGCAAGCAAAGTCCAGCCCCGACCACAGCCCCTCCGTCCCCTAAAACTCCTGGTGCTGCGGCGTTAGCACCTCCCAGCGTCGCGCAGCCGCACCCCCACGGCATCCTGCCACTGATTTTGTTTCCAGTCGATGTCGCAGTCTCCCTCGCGCGCCGACTTAGAAATGTTTCACAATTTCCACCGGCCCGCTCGCCGGCGCCACGGACGCGGTGTACTCACCCTCCACCGCGTCATACCGCGCCGGTCATGCCCCTGGGCTCGTCCAGCTCCGTGCCCAATGCCCACCTCGTCGGCAGAGCTGCCTTCAGTGAGGGCCCCGCGCGACACAGCCCTCTTCACGGCGACTACCTTCTTGCCCATGCGCGAGTGGCCCAAATTGTAATGTGTGCTCTCTTTCATTTGGCGTATCACGAAGTAGTATAGATTTACTGTCTGTGGACAACCTGCGCTGCGGAGAGCAAGTTGTCAACCAAAGAAAAATAATTGGAGAGTGATGTTGAAATTATTTACTGGGAGAGAGGGACATGGAATGCTATCTTGAACAATGTTCTCCCGGTACTCAAGGGAGGCACTAGACAACGGTACATAAGGACAAGGTAAGATAGAACATACAATAAAAAGAAGCATCGGCCAGTAAAAAGAAACATTTTGACATCCACTGTGCAAGTGGTTATGGGCCCAGTGCCATACCTGATTGCCTGAATCCGCTTCTGTTTGTTGTTCTAAGAGCTGTTGCTCTGCCGGAGTTTGGATTGTTCGTTTTCTTGTTTGCTGACTAGTAACAATAGAAGAGACAAAGAAGATATTCAAGTTCGAAGGAGAAGTGGGCGAGGATTTTCACATTTGGTCGGCGCGCACTGAAGCCGCGTTGGAGGCCAAGGATGTTGTGGCTCCTGGACTGACAGATATGGTCAACGCTGAAGATATGACTTCCGTTTCTCAAGCAGACAGACTGTCGATCGCAAGAGCTAAGGCCACAATTATTCAGGGACTCGGAAACAAACCCTTGAGGTTGGTGTTGCCTGTGAAAGACAATCCTTTTAAAATGTGGAAAGTTTTGAAGGGGAGATATGCAGTGTCAAACCTAGTTACAAAGGTGCAACTTCACACGAAGCTAGCGCGCATGGAGCACAAAGGACAGATCATGTCTGAATATGTAGCCGGGTTCGAGGACATTTTTAATCAGCTCTCTGCTATGGGTACTGAGATCGCATCGGACATGAAGATAGCAACATTTCTTGCTTCGTTTGGAGACAAGTCAAGATCGTCGTTTGGGCATGTGGTGACAGTACTGCAGTCGAAAGACACCACTGTATTTTGGGAACTTGTCTCTTCGACTCTCTTACAGGAGTACGAAGAACAAATGTGGGCGTCCACGGCAAAGGATGTTACAGGTAAGAGGCCGATCGACTCAACTATTGCACTAACTGCTTCGGGACAGAAACAGTTTAGAGGAAAGTTTAACTCCTTTCCAAGGAGGGCGTTTAAGGATAAAGATAGACGCAAATGCTGGGAGTGTGGAAAGACGGGTCACTTTGCCCGTGATCACAAAAATGGAAAGAGAAGTGCCAATACCCAGGACTCTGTGTTTGAAGGACACGCAAATCATGTGACCATGCTGATGGCCGTTAGAAAAAACAAAGGTGATGCTATACAGCTCCTGGTAGACTCTGGAGCATCGGACAACATGGTCAATTGTGCTGATTGGCTTACCGATATGAAGGCGATATCGGAAAAGATGATTGTACTTGGCAACGGAGACTGTGTCAGAGCGACACACTGCGGGACAATGGTCCTTGATGTATCAGTTGGAAGTGGAAGTACTGTGACTCGTACAATAGAACTGAGAAACGTGTTGTTTGTCCGGGAACTGAAGGCGAACCTCATCTCTTGCTCAGCTCTATGCAGGGATGGCTACACTCTGACTTTCAATCAAAGCTCTTGTGAAGTGTGGAATCAAGACTGCATTGAAATGCAAGGGATACGGAGTGGAGGACTCTATATTGTTTCTGCCGCACTGAAGAAACCAAGTATCAAGGTTGCTATGGTTGCGAATAAGATGAAAGAGCTTTGGCATCACAGACTAGGGCATGCGTACATTCCGAGCATTGAACAGCTCGCGAAAAAAGGAGCTGTCACGGGGTTGGACCTTAGCTCCAACATCAGGGAACCAAATGACTGTGCGGGGTGTCTTGAAGGAAAACAGCACAAGCTAGTGTTGCGAAGGAAAGAATTCCGCTCAAAATCAAGAGGAGAAGTGATACACAGCGATGTTAGTGGAAGAATGGCCGTGAAGTCACTTGGAGGTGCAGAGTACTACGTAACATTTATTGACGAGTACTCAGGGTACATTACAGTATTTCCGATATCGAAGAAGTCAGATGTTCTCGACAAGCTCCGGCTTTTCCGTCCATGGTTTGAGCGCAAGTATGACTGCAAAATCAAGACTTTGCAGTGTGATGGTGGTGGGGAGTATATTGGCTGTGATGGTTATCTCAGAGAACACGGTATCGAACGCCCAGAAAACCCGTCATACTGTCCTGAAGTCAACAGAATGGCTGAGAGAGCAAACCGCTCTTTGATGGAGAGTGCGAGGGCAATGCTGCGCCATTCAGGATTGACAAAGCCCTTTTGGGCAGAAGCTGTTGCCGCTGCAGCTGATATCCGTAACCGTTTCCTTTGCCCAAGAAATGATTCCACAACCTCTTACGAAATGCTCACTGGAAAGAAACCACGCGTTGATCACATCCGTGTGTTTGGCAGCAGGGCTTGGGTACACGTCCCAAAGAATAAGCGCACTAAATTGGACTCAAAATCGAAGGAAGGAATCATTGTAACATGTCTGGAGAACAGTCAGTACAAAGTTTGGCTGAGAGACACAAAGGCTCCTGTAATGGCAAGACATCTCCGCGTAATTGAGAATGATTTCCCAGAGAAGAGTTGGTTCATGTCCTCTAGCACGGAATTAATGGACGAGCCTGACCTTACAGAAGAATGCACACCACCTGGGGAGGTCCGTGAAAACCAAGATCAGATTGATACCAGCAGTGTAAGTAGTCGCCCCCTAACACACAACACATCAGTCACTCCTGGACCAGTACAGGAGAAGTTGACGTATACTCCAGCTGATCCTTCGACACACGGAACAGAAAGGGAAGAAGCCCTACACAGTGGTCAGGGTCACGATAATGGGTCACTCGTTGAAACCAGTGGCATGGGAATGGGAAGATATCCAACACGAAATCGTGCTCATCCAAATTTTTACACGCCTGGAAACGCATTCTTGACTACTGTAGATAGCGAACCTATCTCTGTCGAAGAGGCTATGCAAATGGCGGACTCTGAGAAATGGAAGGAGGCAATCAAAGATGAGCTGAAATCTCTCGAGAAGCACGACACATGGGAATTGGTCTTCGTTCCGGACAGGCAGAAGATCCTGTCAAGTCGGTTTGTGTTCAAACGTAAAATGAACAAAGATGGTACTGTGGAAAGGTACAAGGCCAGAATGGTTGTGAAAGGATTCATGCAGGGACTAGTTGACAACACGTACGCGCCAGTGGTTGACTTCACTACTGTAAGAGTAGCACTTTCCGTCACGATTCAGAGGGGGTATTCTGTGCATCAGATGGATGTGAGAACCGCGTTTCTGCACGGTACTATCGATGAGGATGTGTTTATTCATCCACCTGTTGGGTCTGAAATACAGCTTGAGCCTGGAAAAGCTCTTAAGCTTAAAAAGGGACTCTACGGTTTGAAACAGGCACCGAAACTCTGGTACGCCATGTGAAAGGAAGTAATGCAAAAGCTGGGTATGACTGCACTCGTTACTGACAAGTGCGTGTTTCGGAAGAAGGAGCTGTGGATTCTGCTCTATGTAGATGACGTCATCATCATCGGGAAAAATTGTGAAGACATTGGGATTGTGAAACGACAACTATCCTCTCTCTTGGAAATGAAGGATATGGGGAACTTGAGTACGTTCCTTGGGGTATCATTTTCAAGGGACACACATGGAGGTCTTTTATCTCAAGCACATTATGTGACGTCGTTGTTATCTCGATTTGGTATGCAGGACTGCAAACCTGTATCAACTCCTGCAGTCACGAAGGGGATTTCTGAAGGAAATGAAAAGCTCGCAAATAAAAACGGCAATACCAAGAGTTAGTGGGATCTTTACTCTTTCTCTCATCACGAACAAGGCCAGATATTGCACTCGCTGTCAACAAGCTGTCTCGACACTGCTCGAGACCTACAGAAGAGCACATGCAGTCTGATGTTCGGACTATTGTCGAACCTGACGAAAAACCTAAACGCAGTCGAAAGGGGGAATACTGTTCTGCTGTGCTTTGATTCACTGCCAATGTTTGGACTGATAGAGTTTACCGTTCACCTCCTTGTTCCTACCGCACTCAGGCCTACTTGGTGACTGAGTACAGAGGAATTCTCGGGGGGGGGATCTACCGCTAAGTGTTTTTTGTAGAGTTACCTAAAAGCCTTATATATCCGATATCCATGCAATTTGGTTTTCCGTTCCAGAGCCTCGTAGCACTGTCCAGTTGCCCGAAATGCGTTCCAGCTATCCGTTTGCTTCTTATGCTACCCGTCTGCAGCTGGATCGAGTGGCATGGCGTTATTCTCCCTCTGCCGTTACACTTGGGATCCACATATGATTCATTGCTGTCGGTACTGTAGTCCAGCAATGTATGTATCTCCCTGAATCAATAAAAACCTCGTAAGTTATCTATTATGTCGCCCCTTGTGGTTGCTCCCAACAAAGTACAGACATGGTGCGTCAAACGACACAGTCCGCAAAACGAGTCCTGAGGTATCTGAAAGGTACAGAGAATTTCTGCCTTCGAATCGGAAAAATTGGCTTGACTCTAGCGGCATACAGCGATGCAGACTGGGGCGGTGACCACACCGACAGGAAATCGACGTCTGGATCTCTGCTTTTACTTGGTGGTACGGCTGTGTATTGGAAATCGAGAAAACAGAAGAGTATGGCGCTCTCGACAACTGAGGCAGAGTTTTTCGCGGCCAGTGAGGCATGCAAAATGGTCGTTTGGATGCGCAGTCTATTGGAAGAATTTGATGTCATGATGACAGATCCTACTGTGTTATTTGTCGACAATCAAGGAGCTATAGCATGGGGAAAAGAAGGTGTCCGTCACGGCAAACACGTAGAGATTCGTCGCAACTACGTTTTGGAGCTGATCCAAGAGAAGAAGATTTTGCTGAGGTATTGTGATACTCATCAGATGGCAGCAGACATGTTCACGAAGCCTCTGTTGAAGACGACGTTCAGCGAAAACAGGGCACTTATCGGAATGAAGGAAAAGCAATTCGAGCAAGAGGGGGAATTGTAATGTGTGCTCTCTTTCATTTGGCGTATCACGAAGTAGTATAGATTTAATGTCTGTGGACAACCTGCGCTGCGGAGAGCAAGTTGTCAACCAAAGAAAAATAATTGGAGAGTGATGTTGAAATTATTTACTGGGAGAGAGGGACATGGAATGCTAACTTGAACAATGTTCTCCCGGTACTCAAGGGAGGCACTAGACAACGGTACATAAGGACAAGGTAAGATAGAACATACAATAAAAAGAAGCATCGGCCAGTAAAAAGAAACATTTTGACATCCACTGTGCAAGTGCCCACGGCCCGCGCAAGGCCACGTGAGAGGCGCAGTTGTGCCAGAGTGCAGGGTTGAGGGAGACGCGCTGCAGACGGAGAGGAGCGCGTCGCGACACTTGTGGTGCGCGGCGAAACGTGCCGAGGAAGGGAGCGGGTTTGGAGCGCCGATGATGCATGAAACAACCATGCCTTCAGCAATGCTTCCGAATGGCCAGCACGGGTTTTGTGCTAATGGCCAATTCGTGTAGCGCCCTTGGGCGATACAAAGAGCCTCAAGTTCAATTTTCCAACAGGTTTGTTTAGTTACGGTATCACCGTAACACTGTTAACTGCAGTAGCGCCTTCCCCGCTCTCATCAAGTAATTGTCAGTTGTTCAAGTTTGGTGTTGTCCAAAACACAAAAGTTGAACAGTGATCTAATGCGGTGCGGAATGGCCATCCGTTGTTGCGCTTGTGCTGCCATGGGGCACGTTTTCGTATCATCGATGCAAGGGGAATCGCCATACGTACCACACCATGTGCACCATTTACATACATTTACAAGACACATTGAGATGAGGATGGCGAAACTAGCTAGACCGTATAAACAGACTTTGATTGCCCCCTCCTTAAGCGTGGCATCGAGTGAACCAAGCTTAAGTCAGGTGCTTGGACAGGCTTGTCATTTTCCCCAAGTGTTCCTAGGTGGAGTTCCCCGTTCGACCATTCTGGCTGAAATATTCCGATATCCAGAGGGCATCGGCTTGCCAACTTGCAATCTATGGGCGCTTGGAGGAGCTCGTTCTGTGTGCGCACCAACGAAGTGACGACGTCGATATCTAGTTCGTTTCTAAGAAAGAGGCAAACTAAAAGAAAAAACATCAAAAGCATGGCGTATCCGGCGGCAGAGGCAATGAACCACACATTTATCGCCGCTCGTGTTGTCTTCCGCACCTCATATCCCATCCCGATCTTCGGAGACAAGCTTCTGTCTAGGGGGAGCACTGGGAAACTCTTGACACTTGATGCTTCGTCAGCAGCGTTCGATGAGAAAATTTGAGGCCTCGATCCAGTGACTCGTAGGCTCCTAACCGGCAAAGTCTTGTAGAGAGACATGTAGACCATTGTGTCTTTTGCTTCTTCTAAAAATTCGCGAGCAAATCGTGTCAAGGTTACCCTCCGACGCATACGAAATTTAGTTTCTTGAACTTGGGATGCCCACCCTTGGATGATTCGATATGTATCGTTCTCAAAAGTCAGCCGACACGAACACACGATGTGACCCATGGCGCATTCTCCCCGATCAGTAATGTACACATGAACGAGTTCAGAAATGGATCCAGCAGTGTCTGACACGCTACCATGCCATTCCACACTCTTGAACTGCAATTCTTCATGAGGCAAACCAAATTCGATCTGCATGTTTTCTACTCTGCTCTGCCGAACCGGCAACTGCTCCATCTGCAGTTCAGCTCCCTGAGGAGCTTGGTGTAGGACGTCCAGTTCTACCTGCACCCAAACAGTTTCGGAACCGGCAAGCGAACGAAAGATCAAGTGTTGAATATCTGCCCAACCCCGAAGAACGAAACTACCCGGGTGCAAGCCACCGTTAGAGGTGCTCCCAATCCGTACGGGAATTTCCTCTATTATTTTTCTTCTCGTCATGTTTAGTTCTACGGCAGAGTTCCATCCTGCTCCAAGTGCCATATCAGAAAGGAGACAAAGGAATTTGTGGACCTCGGTGTGGTTTTCTAATTGCCCTAATTGTCGTTTGATTCCCTCCTCGTCACAGTTAGACCAGTTGAAGGGTACTGCGGCGACTTCTAACTCAATCACAGAACTGCCTGATAGCGTTCTCCTCTTGAAATCTATTCCCGTTTCCTGGGCCCTGATAACCAAGCAGTCCATAGAGTTCACGGCAATAAACCCAGTGATGGCTCTTCCTTCACCTGGCCAACAATTTGTGTGTCCTGGCCCGATGAGTGGGGCTTCGTGATCTATAGACGGATTTCTCAGTGATGAGCCCGTCACCTCAAACACTTGACCAAACAGCCTAATACCACCACCTTTATTCGGATCTTCGTCTTCGGCGTTTAAATTCACAGATAGAACTTTCCCCTTTGCAGCCTCGAATATGCTTCCCAGCTCGACTTCAGTGTCCAGTTCTACATCTTTTTCGACGCTACCGAATTCTGTCATAATGGCTAGGCCAAACAGGGTCACTGCTGCCCCCCAGAAGCATAGACGTATCCATGTCGCGTTTCGGTCTATTCCGGGTAGTTGGGTCAGCCTACCAGTCCGTGTCGTACCCAATGCCACCCGTCTTCCTTTTCGTGCCATGAAGCCATTAATCCTTGATGAAGCTTTTTGTAGCACCACAGCAATGAGCACATCGACAAGAATGGCCAAACCAATGAGTCGGATCACGTTCCAAATTGGGGTGCTAAAGGGCAGTACGAATTCCAGGGACATGATGTAGAGGGAAGGGGGAAGGCTTGTCAACGTAGTTTGGTTTTTGAATATGAACACCGATACACGATAAATGCGCCCCTGTTCTGGTTATGCAATGTAGGCGTCGTGTCCAAGACCCTTGGAGAAGTGGCGTTGTGAAAGAATTCTTCTTTTCCGGTTTCCTCGACAGTGCTCGTTATTGCTTGGCTAGGCTAGCACTTTTGAATGGGGTCACCTTCCTGCGTTTGTTCAGTACGCATAAAAATACACATAGATCCAGTCGTCGAAAAATGCATGGGTAAATTGTACCGTACAGCAACGGAGACCCAGTTCTGTTGATTTGCCATACACGGTAGTGGTGAGGGTACCAGGAAACAATTTGGACTTGCAAGACATTTGTACAGTACAGTACAGCCTTTTCTGCTATCTCATTTGTGTCATTTTCGTGCGCATATTGTACTGGCATGGCTTTACAAGCCCTTTTGAGGCAGCAGTGTCATGTGCATGTTTGACGGTCGTTTTTTTCTACCTCACGTTTCTGTGATATGAGTGGCACTGATGCGCCTCTCGTAGGAAAACCTTTTTACCTTCACGGGCCTGAGAGCTCCCTTGTTGGCTAATCATGAGACTATAAATAGTATGGACATAAATGCCCATGGATCAGGCCTACGTTGTACAGTAACACAGTGGGAGAAGGAGGCGTCCTTCAAGATGGAATGAGGCATTCCTTCATGAATCACGTGTCACTTACAATGAGGCATTGCTTTACTAACTTTTTGGGAACTGATCTCGTATTGCCAAAAAAGGCCTGCTGTAAATCACGGGAAGAATCCAGAGCGTGGCTGGATTTAATGGGTTCAGAAACTTTGCTGCTACCCACAGAGGGGCGTTGGTTTTCCTGTTCAGTGATTCTCAAGACTTGACAACATGCACGGATTCCTTTTATCTTTGAGATAATGTTGCATTTGGTTGTACTGGGGTGTAGTGATCCGTAGGCGCGGCGATCGTGGTGAGCTGATCGCTGTTGTACGTGTGCAACGTGTGTGCATATGGCTCTCATGACATTGCAGACAGTAGTGTTGTCGCGGAAACACAGCTACTGTATGCAAGTATTTCGCCGCTGGAAGCTCATTGTTCGAATACGATGTCTGCGCTACAAATGGTACCTTCTCGAGTCGACCGCTCTGATTGAACGGAGTGGCGAGAAACTTGCCAAACTCGAAAACTGAAGCAGGTGTTGGGCGTCTGGGAAGCACAAGACTGTAGCCCTGCTCAAAGAATGTGATGTTTTGAGTCACACAGCTCTGGCAATTGTGTACGTCGTAGAGCTTGTTGCCTGCTCTGTCCAATATGATACACCGAATAAATATCTTTTGGAGAAGGAGATGTGCTGTCTTCTGCCATCCAAATATCCTTACTTCAAAATCGCTGCACGGGGATGGTGGCATAGACGCGACCGCCATGGAGTCGGACACGTAGAGTACAGTGCAATTCAAGAGCCGGAGGTGGTCATATAGTCAACTAAAGTTAGTTGAAAAGAGCACTGATCATTGCAATCTTTTTAGTAATTGTGCCCTTACGAAGCAACGCACTTGCGTTTTCGGTGCCGCAGCGTAACATGGTAAAATTAAAAACATGCCGAGTGCACGTCACTGGCACCAGTACTTCTGTGCAACTTGTTGCCGTTACCAATTGTCAGCGATGAACATCTTCCATTGGGTTTTCGCAGATGGTGCACCTCACTGATCAAAGAAATTCGGATCCGACATGAAGTTTCTCAGGGATTGCAGTATTGCCTTTCAGTATGACACTTGCACTTGAGCTTTTGTTCCCGGTTTTTCTTTCCAAAACAGCTGTGCATTGTTGCTGCTCTGGCGATTGTACATTCCAGGGAGTTTCGGTGCGATTCTTCAAAATAGTACTCTGCTGCGCCGCAACCATGTCTCGAGGCAAGTCTTCCCTATGCAAAGAGGGCAAAGCTCTGCATCTGTAAAGTGAGTAGCATTCGTCGACACAGTATAAGAGAGGGTTTCGTTGCTGCCTGCCTCTGCGTTTCGCCAACGCACGACGAAGGGCATTGACCAACCAGGTTTGTATTTTCCCTCGCAATTCAAGGTTTGTGAAGGCATCCAAAAGTTCTTTCTGCGCAAATCCCAAAGCAGGAGGCTAGATTAACGATGGGCGGGAAAATCTCCATCAAACATTTCGCGATTGTCTTCTTTTTTGTCGTTGTCATAGGCACGTTCTCCCAATTCGAGACGGCCGCGGCAGCCTCGTTACGTTCAAGAGTCACGGACGGATGCACTATCGATTCCAGAGGAGTACACAAGTGCCCATCAGGGGCCCCGGAAGAAACCAATGGCCTCGATCCCCGTGCCGAAACCTTTTTCGCAAGCAAAATTCCTGTAAGTGAAGGCTCGCACAAGTACGAGTTCGAGGCAAACTACTACGTGTCGTCTGCTACTAGGACGACTATTTTGCAGCTTCTAAATCAGGATAGAACCGATAGCGATGTTTACAAGCCAGTTTTCTTTGTGGTCGCATGGAAAAAGGATGATGGAAATCTCAAGGTTTGCATGTTTGAGTCCTGTAAATATGTTTGGGATGATGTACCACCAGGCTTTCGGCTGAGACTCAAAGCATCTGGAACGAATGCTCTGTTGAGTATAGCCGGTATGAGCAGCGTGGGGTTCGATCTTGTCTCCCCGCTAAACGGCGCCGACAGACCAAATGGAGCGCAACAACTCCGTTGGGGCGTGTACCATCATGACATATCTGACGGAAGAGCTGCATCACCTGCGCAAGTTCGAGTTTACAACATCGATTCGTCAGGATTTTAGATAAGTGCCTCCTTCCCGTAGCCCTCTCACTCAAATGGATAGCGTGCCTTACCAGCATTTTGGTGTCAACAGTTTGTAATGTTTAGAACTATCTCAAGTTTTGCTTTCTTCAAGAAGAATAAAACTACAGTCTACACATGAAGATGTTTTTTGTCGCTGCGATGATGTTACAAGAAACATGCAGTGGGGCAGCGCGGGCATATCCATCTTCATGCCAAGCACTTCACCAAATCGTCGCTCGTTTATTGTTTTCACGCCGCAAAATTCTGGTAAGTCATACTGTTAACTTTTCTCTTTTACTACGCAATTAAACGTAAATGTGGTAAGCAAACATACCTAGTGTAGGAGAGACTCAAGACCTTGGTCGTGTTTACTGAGGGAAGGAGCGACGACGGTTTTAAGTACCATGGAGGGACATTTCACACGTGTAAGATACGACAGGGAGTCGAGGATAGTCGGTGGCAGCATCAAGCGGAAAAATTAGAGCATTTTCGTTACGTACCACTCTTATTTCGGAAGTTTTGTTACGTACCACTTTTCTGAGCCCCTTTCTTAGGAGCGCTAGAGTCTTGAAGACGTGAAGAGCGCGTCATCGGAATGAGTTTGATCAAAGGGAGCACGTTCCCTGACATGCACAGCATCTTGATGCCATCCTTAGCCCTGTGCGCCACCGTGGGCCCATCTCACAAGGTAAAAAACTCATACTCTGGGCGCCTGCGTATACAGTGCCCCTCCCAGGAGTGCTCATACATTTTCAACGCTAAACCAGGCCGCAGAGCAAACAACGGCTTGTGGAGAGTGGGAAAACTCAATCTCACTCACCCCTGCGACGCAATAAAGGGGAAACGAAAGCGCAAGCCCCTAGCCGTGTGCTAGTGTTTGATAATCTACGCGAGCGGCATGCGAACGTCCCGCCAATGACATCCGCTACCCTTGTAGCACACTCTTCCTTCGTTCGTGTAGCCTCTCGCGGCCACACACTGCCCTCCTCTTGACGACCTGGCCCCGCCTCAAGACTCGCCACCCGTCTTCACTCCGCTCCAGGAGGTAATCCCAGTCAGCTAAGCCCCCAGACTCCCTCTACTGTAAGTGCGGATGGCCACAATCCCTCTTTATCCCCCAAGGCTGCAGAAACACTCCACAAAGGCGCCCCTAACGCAAACTGTCATCCCTCCCCGCCTCCCTCCCATCACCTTCCCCCCTGTCTGCGATACGTCCATGTCGTACAAGTATGGGGTAGACTTGCTGTGCATAATACCCGAAACCGGTACGAGCTGCTGAACTGTTTGTGCTAAGCAGTCATGCTAAACGCGTCCTCCCGACGTCCTTCACCGGGCGTACCTCATTTCCGTCGAGCACCTGGATTACATCCATCGCCAACCGGACCCCCGCGGCGGTATCTGCGCCACCGTCACTTCCCACGACAACGTCCATGCTGGCAAACACTAGGTCACCACCCACTCTATCACCAGCTCCCCCTCCGCTCCGAACAGGTACACCCGGCCGAGCACTTTCGTGCGCCCCGCCTTTGCGCTGAGCTTGAGCATGGCAGAGCAAGCAAAGTCCAGCCCCGACCACAGCCCCTCCGTCCCCTAAAACTCCTGGTGCTGCGGCGTTAGCACCTCCCAGCGTCGCGCAGCCGCACCCCCACGGCATCCTGCTACTGATTTTGTTTCCAGTCGATGTCGCAGTCTCCCTCGCGCGCCGACTTAGAAATGTTTCACAATTTCCACCGGCCCGCTCGCCGGCGCCACGGACGCGGTGCACTCACCCTCCACCGCGTCATACCGCGCCGGTCATGCCCCTGGGCTCGTCCAGCTCCGTGCCCAATGCCCACCTCGTCGGCAGAGCTGCCTTCAGTGAGGGCCCCGCGCGACACAGCCCTCTTCACGGCGACTACCTTCTTGCCCATGCGCGAGTGGCCCACGGCCCGCGCGAGGCCACGTGAGAGGCGCAGTTGTGCCAGAGTGCAGGGTTGAGGGAGACGCGCTGCAGACGGAGAGGAGCGCGTCGCGACACTTGTGGTGCGCGGCGAAACGTGCCGAGGAAGGGAGCGGGTTTGGAGCGCCGATGATGCATGAAACAACCATGCCTTCAGCAATGCTTCCGAATGGCCAGCACGGGTTTTGTGCTAATTGCCAATTCGTGTAGCACCCTTGGGCGATACAAAGAGCCTCAAGTTCAATTTTCCAACAGGTTTGTTCAGTTACGGTATCACCGTAACACTGTTAACTGCAGTAGCGCCTTCCCCGCTCTCATCAAGTAATTGTCAGTTGTTCAAGTTTGGTGTTGTCCAAAACACAAAAGTTGAACAGTGATCTAATGCGGTGCGGAATGGCCATCCGTTGTTGCGCTTGTGCTGCCATGGGGCACGTTTTCGTATCATCGATGCAAGGGGAATCGCCATACGTACCACACCATGTGCACCATTCACATATATTTACAAGACGCATTGAGATGAGGATGGCGAAACTAGCTAGACCGTATAAACAGACTTTGATTGCCCCCTCCTTAAGCGTGGCATCGAGTGAACCAAGCTTAAGTCAGGTGCTTGGACAGGCTTGTCATTTTCCCCAAGTGTTCCTAGGTGGAGTTCCCCGTTCGACCATTCTGGCTGAAATATTCCGATATCCAGAGGGCGTCGGCTTGCCAACTTGCAATCTATGGGCGCTTGGAGGAGCTCGTTCTGTGTGCGCACCAACGAAGTGACGACGTCGATATCTAGTTCGTTTCTAAGAAAGAGGCAAACTAAAAGAAAAAACATAAAAAGCATGGCGTATCCGGCGGCAGAGGCAATGAACCACACATTTATCGCCGCTCGTGCTGTCTTCCGCACCCCGTACCCCATCCCGATCTTCGGAGACAAGCTTCTGTCTAGGGGGAGCACTGGGAAACTCTTGACACTTGATGCTTCGTCAGCAGCATCCATTGAGAAAATTTGAGGCCGCGATCCAGTGACTCGTAGGCTCCTAACCGGCAAAGTCTTGTAGAGAGACATGTAGACCATCGTGTCTTTTGCTTCTTCTAAAAATTCGCGACCAAATCGTGTCAAATTTACGCCCCGATTCATACGGAATTCAGTTTCTTGAACTTCGGATGCCCACCCTTGGATGATTCGATATGTATCGTTCTCAAAAGTCAGCCGACACGAACACACGACGTGACCCATGGCGCATTCTCCCCGATCAGTAATGTACACATGAACGAGTTCGAAAATGGATCCAGCAGTGACTGATACGCTACCATGCCATTCCACGCTCTTGAACTGCAATTCTTCATCAGGCAAACCAAATTCGATCTGCTCTGCTCCGCTTATCCGAACCGGCAACCGCTCCATATGCAGTTCAGCTCCCTGAGGAGCTTGGCGTAGGAGGTCTGGTTCTAAGTCCACCCAAACTTTTTCGGAACCAGCAAGCGAACGAAAGATCAAGTGTTGAATATCTGCCCAACCCCGAAGAACGAAACTACCCGGGTGCAAGCCACCATTATACTCGCTCCCAACTCGTACGGGAATTTCCTCTATTCTTTTCTCTCTCGTCATGTTTAGGGCTACCGCAGAGTTCCATCCTGCTCCAAGTGCCATATCAGAAAGGACAGCAATGAGTCTGTGGACCATGGTGTGGTTTTTCCATTGCCCTAATTGTCGTTTGATTTCCTCCTCGTCACAGTTAGACCAGTTGAAGGGTACTGCGGCGACTACTATCTGAATCGTATCACCATCTGATGGCGTTTTCCTCTCGAAATCTATTCCCGTTTCCGTGGCCTTGACAAGCACGCGCTCTATAAAGCTCACTGTCGAAAAACCGCCAATGACAGGATCTGCACCTGGCGGACAATTTTTGAGTCCTGACTCGATGAGTGGGGCTTCGTGATCTATAGACGGATTTCTCAATGACGAGCCCGTCACCTCAACCACTTGACCAAACAGCCTAATACCACCACCTTTATTCGGATCTTCGTCTTCGGCGTGTAAATTCACAGATAGAACTTTCCCCTTTGCAGCCTCGAATATGCTTCCCAGCTCAACCTCAGTGTCCAGTTCTACATCCTTTTCGACGCTACTGAATTCTGCTATAATGGCTAGGCCAAACAGGGTCGCTGCTGCCCCCCGGAAGCATAGACGTATCCATGTCGAGTTTCGGTCTACTCCGGGTAGTTGAGTCAATCTACCAGCCCGCGTCGGGCCCAGTGCCACCCGTCTTCCTTTTCGTGCCATGAAGCCATTAATCCTTGATGAAGCTTTTTGTAGCGCCACAGCAATGAGCACATCGACAAGAATGGCCAAACCAATGAGTCGGATCACGTTCCAAATTGGGGTGCTAAAGGGCAGTATGAATTCCAGGGACATGATGTGGAGGGAAGGGGGAAGGCCTGTCACCGAAGTTTGGTTTTTGAATAAGAACAACGATGTACGATAAACGCATCCCTTTTCCTGGTTATGCAATGTAGGCGTCGTGTCCAGGACCCTTGGAGAAGTGGCGTTGTCAAAGATTTCCTCTTTTCCGGTATTTCTCGACAGTGCTCGTTATTGCTTGGCTTAAACAGGCCCTAAGGGTCTGTTTACATCCCCCAAATAAAGTTGCTACTCGTTACGTTACGACATCTTGTTTTCACTTGTACCCAAACTATTGGGTAGCAAAAATGGCGAGCGTAACACTGTCCGAAGCAAAAAAAGGCAAGACCACGTGTTACGCTTATGTTACAGTACAAGGTTTTGTTACGCCCTGGGGGCCTCTTTAATTCTGTAGTGTACTAACTTTTTGCGATCTGATCTCCGAGTGCCAAAAAAGGCTTGCCGTAAAATCACAGGAAGAATACGGAGCGCGGCTGGATTTAATGGATTCAGAAACTTTGCTGCCGCTCATGGAGGCGCATTAGCCATCCTGTTCAGTGATTCTCAAGACTTGACAACAAGCACGGATTCTTTTTATCTTTTTGTGGCTGTCCTCCACTCCGCCCGCCGCCACCCTCCCAGACGCCCATTTCGCCACCGCACGCCCCGTGCTTGCCGCGCAGCGGGCCCTCCTAGCTCCACGCAACCCGCTGCCTCGCCGCCGCCACCCACGCGCTTCTGCCCTCCGCCATCGATGCCTTCCCCGTCCCCTCTGCTCCCGCCCCCGTTGCCGTGGTCGCCGTCCCTGAACATATGCAGAACTTTTATAGTTTCCCACGTAGGTGGGGACTTGTAGGGACTTGTTGAAACATTGCTGGAATGTGGGATCAAGCGTTCTGATTGGTCAAAGGGGAGATGAGGGACCGAGCCTTCTGATTTGCTCCTAAATGTGGGACTAGAGAGTACTGAAGGTACCAAAGGTACTGTACCTGCCATCAGTTCCCCCTACATGATCTACTGTACCCTTGGTATCAGTTGCACAGTTGCAGAATGTGACCGCCCCCTTCTTTTCATGTCAACATGGTTTAATGATAGTACAGTGGTGGAAAAAATTATAAAGCACCCCCCAAAAACGGGCATTGCTGGACAGAGAAAAGCGCGTGTTTAAAAAAGAGCTTCGTAGCCCCTCAGAAATGGACCGGGAAAAACGAATCTGTAAACGGGTTTATACAGTACAGCCAATATTTTGCATTACAGTCCAAAATCAAATTGACAGGTGGTAATATATATAAAGCACCACACCCCAACAACACCACACGGACAAGTTGTTCAGTGTTTGGCCCGAGAAAGGCAACACCAGCTCTTCAAATAGTACCACGAACACCCCAGGTCCCTTTTCCATCCCTCTAACTGCTCGAAGACATGCCTCGCGGTCGGTCACTCAGCGCTGAAGAGCGAGAAATTTTTTTGGCGTTCCACAAAGCCAAATGGTCCCAATCTCGCATCGCAAAGGAGTTAAAGCGAAGTCGGGCGGCCGTGCGAAACTTTCTTCGCAACCCAGAAGCCTATGGGTCAAAAAAAACGAGCTGGAAGACCAAGAAAGCTTACAGTCGCAGGTAGGCGCATGCTCCTTCGCGAAGCATCCAAGGGTATTTTAGGGGCTAGAAAGCTTTATCAGGATCTACAAATGCCTGTGCAAGCAAGACGCGTGCGGCAGATACTGAACCAACACCCAACGTTGGCGTATAAAAAGATTAAGAGAGTTCCGCAAATGCTTATTCATCACAAGACTGCACGCGTCGCCTGGACGACAAAAAAAGTTACCTGGACCATTCCGGACTGGAACAACGTCGTCTGGAGTGACGAAAAGAAGTTCAATTTGGACGGCCCGGACGGATTTGCCTGTTGTTGGCATGATCTAAGAGGTGAAGATCTTATGTTTTCGAAGCGCCAGCAAGGGGGCGGCTCATTGATGGTTTGGCTAGCCTTCGCAGGGGAGAAAAAGTGTGAACTGGCGATTTTGGAGAGCAAACAAGCAGCAGTTAAGTACATTGGGACGCTCGGGAGCTTCCTGTTGCCGTTTGCGGACCAAGAACTGGGACCGAGCTGGGTCTTTCAAAAAGATGGCGCATCGATACACCGCGCTCATATCGTGAGGGAATGGTTTAATGAGGAGGATATGGTGGTTCTGGACTGGCCAGCTAAGCCTCCTGAACTAAACCCCATCGAAAACCTTTGGTGAATTCTGGCTCGGAAGGTGTACGAGCATCGACGTCAGTTTCGAGGGGTTCAAGAGCTCAAAGAGTGCATCTTGTCTTCTTGGGATGCCATACCAGCTCAAACGCTCCACAACCTAGTGGGTTCAATGCGGAAGCGTTCTTTTGACGTTGGTAAAAGCAACGGACGGGCAACGAAGTATTAGAGACCCCATGCAGAGCTCAATAAGACACGCTGCTTTATAAAAATTTCCACTTGTCAAATGACTATTGACCTGTAATGCGAAATATAATGCCGACTATATAAAACTGGTCACAGATTCGTTTTTCACGGTCGTTTTCTGAGGGGCTGCAAAGATCTTTTTAAACACGCGCTTTTCTTTGTCCACCAATTCCCGTTTTTCGGGGGTGCTTTATATTTTTTCCACCACTGTTCCAAGGGTAATGTACCCAAGGGTACTGTCCTGTATATCCCTAGTATTCGATTGTATGGTTCCATATATGGGACCAAACTTTTGGTGACTCATATCATCGCTTTTGTGCCTATTTAAGCTGCCATCCTCTAGAAAGTCATTGGTCCTGCTCCACTCTCCGCAATCGTGGGCAGCGAGTCGAGTGGATAAGGTTGCAATTCCCTATTCCAATATCACCTTTCATTGGGTTTGCTCACGTCTTCGTCCTTCCTTTTTGCTGTAGGATCCATATATAGTACCAACCAAAATCGAAATTTTTTATCTAATATCGGGCCACGTCGCATCTTGTGCACTACAATTGGTACAGAGTTGTCCTTCTCTTTGAACCACTCGGCACCGTACGTGCAATTTCGTCCCTAACCTTTGTCCTCGATTGAGAACCTTCTTCCTGAAACCCCTCATCATCGTCCTGATCATTGGGGTCTGGCTGCGTTGATGCCCGGGCAGGTTGAGGAATTCAATTCGGCTTTAAAACATTGGCCGCGTGCCAGAGTTCGCAGCAGCTCTTGCGATTTCCGGGATAGATTCTTGTACATACAAACACATCGCACTGAACGCATTTGTACGTCGTTCTGTGTCACCTCCACCTTGAATCATTGCCCTCAATTCCCCTTATTCCGCATAATGCGCAATACTGTTGATCTTTTTGCTGTTTCACAACATGATTCTTGATGCTGAGTCGCAATCGCTTCTCATCTGCTCCGTTAAAAACAGAAAGCGCTTCTGTTTTCTCCTTGCCGCGAGAGTACACAGTTTTCTCACTTCAGTGTCCGATACATTATCTATTTCTTCTCCACATACGGCATCCGCTGTTTCCAAGGATTGGGAATATATTAAGAGCTCCGTTGCGATTGTAGAAAGGCGCCACCCTCTAGTCGGATCCCGACCATCTTGAAAAGATCTTCTTGTTCCACCACGACCACGACCGCGACCGCGACCGCCTGGATCACGCCCACTTCCACGCCCTCGGCCTCTAACCCTCGTCCCGCGCCCTCTCGTGCGCTCTACACTGCTTGACGGGGTGTGGTGGTGATCGGGAAGGATGGTAGTCATCTCAGGTTGTTTTGATATGGACTTTGACACCTTGCGAGGTGCAGATCAAGCTTTACTTTGCCAACACGAAAAATTGAACATTCCGGCAGCTCATCTTACTGTCAGCTACAGGCTGGAGGGTTCAGAAAAGGAAAATGTATGTGCGTATACAGCGCTATCGGTCTGCCAAGTCAGGATTTATCCAGCTCTATGGTTCCATATATGGAACCATAGGGCTTTTGTTGTTTATTTGAAAACCTGTTATGGTTCCATATATGGAACCATAGCAATACTAGGGATATAACACTGGAACTGTACAGTGACTACTCCCGTATACTGTAGTGCCCATACCCGTCAGCGATATTGACGAGCACTGCACCCGAATGGGCACGCTGTGAGACGGTGGTGTTTACTCTCAAAAAAATATCACTGCCGTCTCTTGTGCGTTTTCAGCTAGGTAGAGAAGCACGCAACATCAGGTGCTTTTCTTTTCTTTATAGTAAGCAGCATCGACAGTGTTCAGGGACGTCGAAATCTCCTCCAGCGTACAGAAACACGTAGCAACATTTCTTAAGAAGATTGGTGCACACATAACGACATCCCCCCATGTAAGGTTGGTACATTAATGCTAGGAAACCGCCCTGTCTTCAAATGAAGTTACTCCATTTCGACATCCCGCATCACCCTCTTCCTATGCAACGTTCCTCCCTACCTCTTTGATCGGAATAGCATCCAGGAGAGCGTCTACAGTAGGTCCTCGAAAGCTTTGAGCTCAATCACGTCTCGAACGTCATGCAGTTCCTCTACCGTGGCTCACTTCTCAGCCATGGCCATATCTAGGTCTCTAAAAATTCATACCATTCCCCTCTCTGATCAACTGATTTCGACTTGCAAATTTCATCAACCCTCAAATTCTTTGTGGTGTGAAGAGATATATCAGAAATCTCTTTCACGAGCTGACCAAAATATGCGAGTGGCACATTCTTGTTCTTTTCAGCCCTATTTCTTGGTTCCCCCTCCAGCGTGCAAGGCATATCTTTAGCCTTCAGCCAGCAACGAGCTACAGTGGTTGTGTAAAGCTCTCTATAAAAATATCAAACAGCAATTCCGCAGCATCCAGTACGTGAGGCTGATGCCCTTCAAATGCAGAAGTGTCTTGAGAAGGGTACCATTTGTATCCGTTCCATTTGATAAGAATGGACGGGCGCGTTGTGGAGCACACCTTTTCAAAGTTGCACAGCATTCGTTGCCGTATAGAGTTGCATTGCTGTTGGCAATGCTGTGGCAGCGTTTTTTATCATATCTTGTTCTGATCACAGATCTTGTGGGCACGACACTATATCGTGACGTTCATTACATATATGTGCACTACACTTCAACCTTTTTTTTCATCCCTCGCACAACACGAGCTCTACTAATAATGAAGACAATTTCTTTGCAGTATGTGTACAATGATACTAGTGTACTGAAACTATCCAGGCGCACACCCGCACAAAACTGTCATCAACCACCAAGCGTGTATCCCAAACCGCGGAGGCTTCCAATCAGACCGTCCCTGACCTTCCGTATATCAACATCTCCTCCACTTGGTCATGAGCTTCTATGCTCACATGCACATCAATTGTCCAGCAGAGAATTCTTGCTTGCTTTACAGCACACCTCACACTCTCTCGCTTTGGCAAAGAATCCCAACGCCTATACAGTAAACGAACTGAAAGTACTGATCAAGCTATCCGTTTCGATACCATGCTCGGCGGCTTCGTTACAGATTGCAGCTAAGTAAAAGAAAAAAAAGGGTTTCCGATAACTGCTGATCCCCAGTCGTAGATCTTGTACTTTTGATCAGGTGTGGGCGCGAGACTGCCCATGTTCCCGACGTGAAGATCACCATGGACGAGAGTGGCGGGGAGGCCTACCCAAGAAGCTGTCTGCACACGTCTTCTATTGCGGAGATCTCTCCGCGTACAAAAATTAGGAGCGATAGGAGCGATTCCTCTTCGCAAGCTTCAAGCGGGCAATTTGTCAGTATCACACGAATGTTTCCCAGAAGCCACTGCAAACTGAAGTCCCTCAACCCAGCACTTCGAAAATCGTCCAAATGCTCCAACGACTCAATCTGTAACTCTGCAATAGTTCTAGAGAGAACATCGAGTCTTGCTTCGACTTCCGATGTGCCAGTATCCGTTGAATAAAAGTACTCGAATCCTCGCTCACTGCGAAGGACTTGAGGGACAGCGACGCCGGCAAACGTTGATATTTCACATGTCACTCGGGCTTCGTCGGATCAGGGGATTAGGGTTTAAAGGCAGTCCTGCCACTTTTACGTAAACCATCTCTACGTGCCCCTCTCCACTATCGCTCGTTGTTGCGCTTGACATTCCTCTCACTGCACACTGAATCACAAGAGATCGCAACGAGAACACGACATACTGGAGGGAGTCTCCATCTCCATTCCACGCTTGCCCAGCTCAGGCCGTACCCAGTCTTCCGAATGCATGATCCAACTGGGAAACCACCAAGGTAAACGCTTTCCCGCAGCTGAAGCATGTACAGTGTTAATATACACTAGAAGCAGCGTAATACTTCTACTGTGCTCCCGAATGATGTGTCATCGACCCAAGTGATCTTGTTAATGTCACGGCTCGGACTCATCTCGTCCCATCTATCAGATCAGGATTCTCATCCCGCGTATTCAACTCTAAGAAAACTTCCTGCTTGCCATCGTCATCTTCTCTGTTGTAAATAGGTCAAACGACACGACAGTAAGCTCCAATGAGACCTTATACTCGAGATTCCAAATTCATTGTAACATGTTTCCCATGTGTAGATGATGTCTATTGAGGGTTGTAGAAACGGAAGTCGGGCTTTGCCGTCAATACTGAGGAACTCCAAGACGTGCCTCTGTGCCGTGTGCGTGACGATGAAATGAAACTCATGATCATCCTCCTTACTACCACCTGGGATGCAAAAGCACTCGGGGTTGATCGCACATTGTACCACTGCCGAACCATGTGGTGACCAGCGGAAGAATTTGTTCAGTACATGCTTTCGCGGAAAATCGAACTGAATGCCCCCAGACCTCAACAGATTGATGTTTTCGAAAAACCAGGTTCTTGTCCACAATACTGTAACAGTTAGGTGTAGAGTGTGTTTCTTTCGACAGATCTGCCCCCGTCGATCAGAGCCAATTCGATACTCTCGTCAAGAAAACGTTGCCATGTCTCTGCAGCATATATTCCGGCTATGGCTAAACTTGGTGGGCTCAACGACTGAGACCTCCAGATAGACGCTGCGGTGCTTTTTCACTCGGTGTTCTTCCCCTTTTTCGCGCTGTTTCCCTCTCTTTGCACTCACTGCAAACTTCTCCCACGACGCGCAACTCTCCTCGCCTCACTTGCATTATCCGATCTTATCTGGCGACGTCGGCTGCGTCAATGTGCCCGATACCCAAGAACATGGAGTGGCTAGGTGTTGGAGGCGCCGGTTTTCTTTTCGTCGAGTCCAACGACGACAGCGTGGTCACGCGTGCATCGCCCCTCAAGAGAGAGGCCTGAAGAGATGTTTTGCGTCACCTGCAACCACAAGTGTCCGTCCTCTCTTTGAAGGTTTACGGGAAAGACTTCAACAGAGGCAATATTAGTAATATCGGGGTTTCTACTGGAAACTCGGCAACCAAGCGGAGGATCTACATTATCTCAAACGGCTGAGCCTATTCCCCCATCAAGAAGGAACCAATCAATGGGCAATGGCTGCAGCGATAACAAATATGCAAATCTGGGTCATAATCTCCCATCAAAGTGCTCCGCCCGACGTCCCGTGCACCACATCCGCAATGCTCCCGTCTACCCTCCTGTTCGCGCCTTCGGTCCCCCTCTCCGCCTCCCACTCGCGTCTACGGCTCTCCTCCCGGCTCCGTACCCTTCCACCCCATCGTACATCGTGCCAAACCACAGCAATCCTCTCCCCTCCCCAACAGAAAGTCGCCGTGGCACTCGCTCTTCCAGCGCTTCCCATCGTCGCCTACTCCGAGTATGTCCTCCTCACCACCGGCTGCGGTCTTCCCCCCGGCCCTAGCGGCCTCCTCGGCGCGGCGGAGGGCGTATCATACCTCGTCGTTGCTGCAATCGTGCTGGCTAGCGTGTATTCAAAAGTGAAGACGGGGAACGGGCTTCCGAACGGGCCTGCGAATCTCCTCGGCGCCGCAGAGGGAGTCGCATTCTTGCTCGCCGTAGGGGGGATCGCTATTGCGGGGTATACGTCGTACAAGTATGGAGACTTGCCTACTGCCGTGCCGACGGAAGGTGGCAGGTGTTTTCCGAAGGAATGAATATTTGTTGCAGCCAAGTTGCAGCGCTGTGCGTGCTGTCTTAGGCTGAGAAGGTTGGCTTTGGCCATCCAATGCAGCGCACTGTGCCGAACAAAGATTGCTCCGGCAATTGTGGACGATGTCTCAACATAAATCAGCGTTTACTTTGCTCAATACACATCTTTTCAATACTACCGTACATAGACTTACTTTCAATTCTAAACCCAAAAACATTCCTCGCTGGTGCACCCGCGTCCGCGCTACTCAAAAGCTTCGCCTGTAAGCAACGGAAGTAACGTCGCTACTTTGTACGTAAAGAACCCGAACAAAACCGGCAGCACAGACAATTTATCGCTGTTCTTCGCCGAAGCGATCACCAACAGCACCAAAATCGCCAAGCGCGCAGGTTGCAACGCGTCCCCGCTCATCGTTCCGGTCTCCCGAGCTGCCGTAGCCATCCGGTCCACGCTTCTTGACAACAGATACACGTACGCCATCGAACCCACCAGCCCCATCATAAACGATTGCACTTCCTTGACAGTTCCGAAGCCCCATGCGACGCAAAAACCAAGCATGCCCACAAATATTGTGTTGACGAGAAGTTCACTGCGAATCCTGTTGTACTGCTCTAAATCGGCTTCCCCGTTGCCATCTGAGCCGGGTTCTTCTATTTTAGTGGTACGCGATGCTGAGGGGGCAGACGGCCCATCTGGGCGAAGAATTGACTGTTGAGCTTCTTTGATGATTTTCTTCTTAAGCCGCTTGGGGCCGTACTTTCGTTCCACCCACCCCAGTTCGGAAATGTACCGCTGGTTCAGGTCTGGAATATTGTCATACTGTGATCTTGCCCGTCGCTTGGATTCTTCCAGAGAATTTGCAGAGATAATCGTTCTTTGCGAAGGTGTGGATGGTGCAGCCGGAAGACGCGGCCTTCGCGTAAAATAGAATGAGGTCGCCCTTAATCGTTTGGACAGTCCCAACTTGCCCGAGATGACAGGGACACTGGAAATAAAACCAGACACTGACGGCATCTCGTCCAGAACTCCCCTATTCCTCTATCAGAAGCAGAAACTCAGGGGAACTCTCAGGACATGAAGGCAGGAGTTGTGAGTGGCATGGGACGCAAGGAACGAAGGAGAGGGCGAGATCAAGTTTGCGTGGGGTTTTCATTCATCAAAAAATTTGCTCTTTTGTGAGTCCTCGCCATTGCCTCGCTTTCGGATTGGCTCTTATCCAAGGTTTGGGCAAGCCGCGACCCATACAGCGGGTTCAACGAAGATGCCGCTGTGAAAGGCTCATCCTCCTTGTCAGCGTAGACGCCTATGCCTGGTAGCCGCCTCCATGGCACAGCGGCGATTGCTCAAACTCGACGAAATCGAGTCTGCCACGCACAGCTTCCTGTGGCATGCTTCCAACGAACTCGTGGCGAAGACTCCTACTATTTCGCGTCATCTCGCCAGCAGGCTCGTGCAGACAGTCCCTGAGGACGGCATGTCCGCATTCGCGCAGAGGATGCATTGCACAGGATGCGGGGCATTGATGCAAACTGCAAAAGTGCGGTTGCGAAAGACGAAGGCGCGTTCTAAGGATCGGAATCGCGTGCTGAGGACATGCCCAGCTTGCGACAAGGTGAATAAGAACGAGGGGGTGCCGCGGGGGATGCGGGTGGTACCGGACTGTCAAGATGATATCCACCAACTACGCAGGAAGCAGACAAAGAGGAAGAAGAGAAAGGAGGACGGAAAGGAATTGCAGAAAGAACCGTCGATTGCTACGACGCCCGTTGAGAATAAGAGCAAAACGTCGAAGAAGCGAAGGCGTAGCAAATCGCTGGAGAGTTCTAGTAGGAACACTTCAGATAAAAAGCGAACGGGACTCGCTGCGTCGTTTCTATTTGAACCTCTGTAATAAGACTCGGCGTGCCTTGACGGTCAACTCAATGTAACTGCGCACCAACTAAAAGCTAGCAATTTGCACGAAATAATTGTGGAGAGATTCGCAAGCAGCCTTTACATGTTCACTTGCAATACATCCGACCGCAAAAGTCCCCAACTGCCAAGGCCGACTGCCTCCGTATGGCGTTTAGGAGACGGGTGCAGGTGTGCTTTTGACAGCAACAGTCCCCTCACGGAAACCGTTCTTGAAGCGGCGGGGCATGTCACGCAAGTGGCGAAGGCGACCGGTCCCGGTGGTGCGTCTCCTCTTTGACTTATTTGACCAGTTGTAGGTACGCTTCCGGGCACTAGGGTAACCGCATGACGCGCACGTCTTCTTCTGAATGTGGTACGAGCGGCGACCGCAACGCACGCAGAGCGTGTGCGTCTTGCTGGTGCGCTTTCCATAACTGGAGGTTCCCTTCGTCTGTGGAGGTTAATTCCAAAAGTAGATGGGTGCGCGGGACGCGAGGGGGAAGTGGCGGAAAGATGCGAAAACGTTAGTCTTCGCTTCGGCATCAGGGGCAAGATCGCGCTCGGTGGCGTGTCTCTTTTGCAATTACGGGACTTAGCCGCATGTGAGAAGCGACGACGGAATGAACAACCGGAATATCCCATCAGTCGGTTTCCTTGGGAACGCAGTCACTTACCATTTCGGAGAGATCGGCGAGACTGGGTGCTCACCAGATGCAACGAGGAAAGTGGGTGAGAAAGAGTGAAGCGACGTAGGCTTCTCGGAATGGTAAATATCAAGGGCGGGTGGTGGGAAAAGGTAGTGGCGAATGAGTTGATCGCCGCGGCCGTCGGTCTGCTGGATGCGGCTTCAACCCTAAATTACTGTAAAGCGTTTACATTACAGATGGTGGTGCAAAAAGCGGTGAAATATTTTAATATATTTTGAAAGTTGCACATGTGGCGGATCAACAGGGAATGCCGCTTGTACTGAGCGATGAGCGTCATCAATGTACAGTACCAACGGTACAGCACACTCTCATAGCCAAGCAGCCGTACAGGATTTTACACCGCGTTCACCCCGATTTGAATGATATTCTTGCAAGATCAGGTCATTTGATCCCCCCCCCCGCCCCTCTTCTCCATCCGTCTCTCTTTCACATTCCCTCTTCGTCTTTCCACTCCCCCTCCACTTTGCTTCCTGAGAGGACGTGTTTTGGGCACGTGCTTTGACTGTGCATACGAGGTACGCAGAGAGCGATGCGCACTCTGACCCAAACGTGCCACCCACTTACAAGTAACACGCGGTAGTCCATGTGTCCAGCTCAAAGGCAAAAAACGCCTCTCTCACCCTGCTCTTCTCCTCAATCTCCGCCATCGCGCAGGTAGACACACAGGCCACTATGGAAGGCACAACCCCATCCCCTTTCGACGCCTTCGACGCCATCCTTTCCGATGACGTTGACCACCAGCTCTCCACCTTCCTCAACACCCACGATGACCCTCGCGACGCCACAGAGCGTCTCATGGAAAGCTATGAGGGTGTCCCCGATATGATCCGTGCCCTCGTCGAGTGGTCCGATATCTACGCCGACGGCACTGCAAACCTGGAGCAGGCCGTTGAGACTGTCCTGCTAGAGCACGAGCAAACCATTATCCCGCGCCTCGACGAGGCTCTCGCTACAACGGAAAAATCTCTCCCCGTTGTCACCACTGTTACCGAGTCCAAGAGATGGAACCCTGTCGTGTGCAGTATGGCCGCCAGGAATAAGGAGTCGACCTTGCACAACCTTCTTACAAGGGAGAGTAGGCTGTCTCAGGCAGGTATCAACCAAGAGGTGCTGCAGACACCTGCTTCATTTGTCGATGCTATCACCGAGCAGTTTACGAAGCTATTTTCACCGGATAAGCAGGTCTCTGATGACGAGTTGCTTGGCTTGTACAACCGCGTATCCGCATTGTGCACTTACGACGAGTGCAGCACTATTGTATCCTTACGCATGTTCAACAAGCTAGCCCATGATGCAGATACCCCCTTTATGCGCGGCCTTTATCGCCGAGTCGGACAGGAAGTCCGTAAGGAGGCTGTCCGCGTTATGACGGCCGCCAACATCATGTCTGAGCATATGGCCAGACAGTACGTCATCCGTCTCGCGTTCATCACAGACTGCGTCGAATCAAACGTCTCTATGCGCAAGGCTATTGTTGATGCGCTTCTAAACCTCTTCGGAGGCACAGACCGGTCGATTCGGAGACGCTTCGAAACAGAGACCAAGATTCTAAGGAGCGTTTATGGATGCCTCATAGGCGATATAGAGATCAAGGAAGCTGACAGCGACGTGGTGGAAACAGTACAGGAGTTCCAGGGCAGTGTTGCGGACAAAGTTGTTCTGATCAGAATGCTGTGCCATGTTGAAGTTTTCGAAGACATACTGAAGGCTTTGTTTAGCCACAAGTACCGTACCTACCTTGATGGCGAACCCGACATATCGAAACGAACCTGTCTATGCATGTTGCTGGCGTATTCTGGAGTCTTTATTTGTAAAGACGACAAAGAACTGCCAACAATGTTGGAAGACGAGGTGGCAAAGGAGAAGCTTCGAAACGAAATGAAGACTACTTTTACAGAGATCAGAAGAGTGGCAGAAGTGTGCGAGAGCCTAAAACCTGGCTGTCCTCGCTTCAAAATCCGTGGCCCACCTGTTCAGGTTCTTCTTGAAGGGACCAAGAGCCCTTTGATAGCGCGAGGAGTGTTGATGTGGGCGAAGGAAGGTCTTGAGGGAGGTTCAAACTTGCGGGAGCTGCTAGTGACCGCACCAACACATCTTGCATTCCTGGAAGCCATTGCAGAGAAACATCCAGTATTGCAAGGGGAAGTTCTTGAAATCATAAGAGAGGCATTCATGCGCGATTATCCGGAACTTGACGTCATTGAAGTGGAAAAGTTGCGCGATAAGTTTACGAAGACCATCACGGGTTTGGTGCGTATCCAAATGGCTCCGCAAATTGTCCGCATGTTTCAGGGGAGCTGGGCAAACAACAAAAGGGTGGACCTGGCCCATCTACGTCACTTTATCAACGGTTTACTACAGATTATTTCTCCTCCCTTTTCCCGGACATTTGCGGCAAGCGTGATGGAGCTACTGAATAATGAGCGAGTAGCATCGGCTATTCAAAGAGATCCCGTAATCGTGAAGAAGGCATTGACGTTCCGGAAAGAAGCGGAAAAGATGGGGCTTACTTGAGACAATCGACCTAGTTTATTCAGTGGGTTAGGCCAGAATCCCAGGGAACTTACTTTCCTCTTTCCTGCCCGCGAAGGAGTTCTTACCCTTCCCGAAGGTGAAAAGATCCACTGAAATATGCCAAAGCCTCGAAAGCCTTCCTGTGATGAAAGATTGAAGATCTAAGTGGAAAGGATGCAAAGTTTATGTGTGATGCAGAGCTGAAGTTCTGGAAGTGTTCATAGCTTTGGGAAAAGGGCAGTTCCCTCAAGTCGTGTGCTAACAAGACAAGGTTTGTAAAACGCAATGTAAAGCCGCAGCGACGAATTTGTTGATTCGCTTCTTCATGACGTGGATTCTGTTCCGCATTATTCGACCCGCAGTCATGTATCTGTTGCCAGCTAGATCACCCTGCTGCACGTGAAATGTGCTGCCAAGAATAAGCGAGCAGAATGTACTCTATGTGTAAAAGCTGTGCCACTTTCGAACGGATGTCACATATTTGTTAAGCAACACATGTGGATTCCTGCGAGGGATCAAAGAGCTCGGAGGTCTGTTTGGAAGAGGGCTGCTGGGCAGCAGATTGCAGCCTAGAGGATCTGTTGTGGGTGGGAATATTAGGGTCTGGAAGATCCGCTCCCTTCTCCAGTAAAGCAACAATATGCTCAGCAAGAACCTTACCGCACCGGGAGGCGTACTCATCAGAATTCTTGACAAGGCTCCATCCATTGACGTCAATGACAAAGCGCTTATCGCCCGGCCCGCGAAGTAAGTCAAAGCCCAGGACAAACTGGTCAAAGGCCGTGGTGGCCTTGCGGCAGATTTCGAGCTCTCTACCAGAAAGAACGACGGGCACACGTACCTCGCGGCCTGTTGGATCGCGATCGACAACGCCGTCAATGTGGGGGGCCTTGCGGGATTGGGCGTAGAAAAAGTCGCCGACGGCATACACTTTGACGTCTGCGCATTCTGCAGGTTGGTAGAATTCTTCGTAGACGTAACTGCCTGTTGTACGCACCTTCTTTTCGCTGGGATCTAGACGGGAACTCTCGTTTTTCGTCTTGCGAAATAGCTGGCGAACGCCGCCTCCCTTGTAGTAGATGTACACGTCTGATGGGGAAGGGGAACGGAAGGGACGGTGTTTAACCCGGGCCGGGAGCGCACGATAGAGACCAAGAGTTGGGTAAAGGAAGGCCGCATAGGACCGGATTTTAAGAAAAAAGGAAAAAAGGAAAACGCAGAAAACGCAGAAAACGCAGAAAAGAAAAAAAAAACGCACACAAAATTTGAGAGTCAGCGACATCGAAACAGGATGAAGAAATGGACGGCTAAAGGGTGGCACACAAACATGCGCATGCGAGAAGACATTCGCTTTATGCGTATTCGCAAAGCCACTATAAAAAGGGAAACGCAGCAGAAGATACATACTGTGATCCTCGGGGTTGACGGGCTTCTCTACAAAAGGCTTACTGATGGCAAACTCTTTCTTTCTCTTGATGTTCTTTACGACAAGGGTGTCCCCATTCTCGCCCCGCTGCTCAACGACATCGCCATCGTCGCGGTCCACAAAGACAGCGTCAGGGGTGGGAACACCAGCTTGATCCAGCAAATTTCGAATCTGCCTCCTGTCCATCATGTGTGGCTGCATGTGCAGGTTGTTCACCAAGACCGGTCGGCGCAAGTCACAGTAGGCCAGGACCTTGTCAAGTGGGAACGGGGGAGAGTACATAGTCAACAAAACGTGAACAACTGGCCAGTCTGACACATGATGTGCTTCCATTTCGTACTCGTCCAACAGGACTATTGTGAAGGTCGGGTTGCATACCCTGAGCGAATTGACAATTCCACGCATGGGCCGACTGTAGAGCTTCCTGTGCACACCGGCGATGCCGATGACAATTGATGGAGCTGATGCCATGGCTTTGCGTAGAGGGCTTTGCGTAGAGGGCTTTGCGTAGACGGTTTGTTTCGATGCGAAGGTTTGTTGACGAGCGATAGTGGACGTGGACGTGGCAATGGGATGGAGGCGGTGCAACTCCTCCAAAAGTGCAGTGAAGCGGTTATTCAGGGGGTAATTCAGGATGGACTGCGTCGCCAACAGTCAATGCAAGTGAGGTGGCTGTAGGCGACGGTGTTAAGAGTTGGTTCTCTGGGCGGGGTAAGGGAGTGAGCACCAAAGAAGGGCGGGGTGAAACGAAGGGGGATGCTTATATGTAAGCGTATGAAAGTGATTTGACAAGGACATGCAATGTACTGTAGGTAGGCAGGCAGTACAGTAAACTTTACGTACAGCACAGCACTCGATGGGCAGCGGTGAGGAAAGATGGAGGGAAGAGAGTGTGGCCCAGAGGGGCGTGTGAGGTGTTGACACCTCACGTTGACATCAACGTGTGTTTGGGGCCTTGCTGTTCGTTTTTACTGTTTTTTTCTCGCCCTCTCTGCTTCAATTGGATCGCTTCTCAACAAAATCAGACTGATTTTCCAGGAAAATCACTTCCAGTGTTTCCACTCGTGTTTGACTTAAAACCTTATACTGTAGCCTACGAGGCGAGCCTCAAGGAATCCCATCAACCCCAGTGATAAAAGGTTAGCTGCCCAAATTACCTCCCGTTCACGTCCCAGACGCGACGCCAGTTCAACAACCAACGGGTACTCAAAAGTTCTCTATCTGTTCTGCTATCACAAGGCCGTCCACGGCTACACGACTCCAGCATCCGGTGTGGTATATGGACCTAGGTCCATCCCTAGTCTGGTTCATGGTACTTCAGCACCCTCTTGGCGATATCCTCCACCCCGCGCGTCCTGCCGATAGATGCAGACTTAATCCCTCCGTCTGCCAAAGATTGTGGTCGGCTTCTACCATTCTGATTCTATATCCTTCATTGCCCCCCTATCAATACATCTGACCTGTCCAGCCTGTTCCCTTCCAATCTGAGAGCAGAGCGCACGTCTTTAAATACTATATCACACGCTTTCCAGCCAGGTCCTCTTGCAGTCTCCGCCAACTTGTAGCATTTATCGCTCACGGGATCGCACACTATACCATCGCCCCGCCAATATTCTCTGTCCGGTGTAACCTCCGTATACATATCCAGCCCCTGGGTGCTCAGCCCCTTATCGTACACAACAAAGAACCCGGAACTTGGCGATTTTCTCTCTGCCCGCATTAGCCTTACGAGGCACGCATGCGTTGAGTCCTTGTGCGGAATGGCGCCCAGCCTATTCAACCACATCATAAATGCCCGCTCAGCCACATGGCGGTTAGAACAGCCGTTGAAGATAACCTCGAAAGCGCTGGAAAATTGGATCCTTCCTGTATAGTCCTTCCACAGAGGGAGGATCCGGGCCTTGGCCAGCGATCGCCAGGAACGTATCGCGTTTCTGAAGTCAGTTCTAAGCTCCTTTAGTAGCAGGTCAGTCCCCGAGTCGTCTAGCTTCACGCCTCCTCCTGAAGGGACTATGTGCGATAGTAAGATGCTGTCGACCAATTCAGGTTTTGACGCCACTATCCCCTCACCTGGGATTGGGTCTGCAACTAAATCTTCTCCATTCATAGCGTTGCAGCTCATGTACAGCACATTACTAGAAGGGACGTAGATGAAGCTCTCCCCCTCTGTGTCTATATGGTATGACACCTTCCTCTTGCTGAAATATTTGGAGTAGACCTGTGGAGCCGAACAGCCCAGCAAGGTCCTCATTGCCGATATTAACCGCACCTCTGCTGCTTCCAAGCGAGTGCATTTTTGTGACCTCTGGAGTGTGCCCACCAATACTCGCATAAGTCTGGCCGGGCCATCTTCTCCAATCCCACTAATTATCCTGTTAAGTAGTCCGCGGACTGAGTAGCCTATGACGTGCCTCTCATCGTCTGCTTCCGAGAGCTCGTGTCTTCTAGACTTCAATACGTTGCCAGGTCCTACGGGCACCAATCTCTTACGTAAGATGTCAGCGTCGCGATCCGCCCTCGACATAGTCACTCGTTGCGTTAGACTGCAATCAAACATCGCCGAGGACCTGATGGCTCGCTCGGCCTCAGTTACTGACCAATGGAGCTCCCTGTAAAAGAACGCCCACTCCTGCCCGCTTATCGGCGAGAACACGTTGTCCAGGTCATCCTCCGGGGCGACCGCCATGACGTTGACCGTGATGTATCTCGCCCGGATAAATGCATCCCACTCGACCTTTGAGCTAGCACACCTGATTGCGGCCGCTTCGAGCAGGTCTTGGTTCGGGGTTCTCCATTGAGTTCGTGGTCCAATTAACTTCTCGAAGTCGTCGTCCCGGCAATATACTTGTAAGCTCCCGGCGTGGTACCGGACGGCACAACCCCCGCTTAACTTAATTGCAAACTTCCCGTCCGAATAGCTAAACCTCCCATTGACCGTGTGCTTTGAATTGAAGTCTCCGTCGTACGTGATCCATTGTCCTTTGGGGATCGTGGACTCCAGATCGAGATATCCCAGGTCGTCGATACTGCCGCTCGGGAATACCTCTTCATACGTCAAGTTCGCCGGCGCTTGGTGTACGGCCGCGATGACGTTTCCGAGATGGGCTCTCCGCTTGGCCGTTCCAGGGAACGTTGCCACACCCATCATGTAGGCAAGCTGTACGTCGTAGAGCGCGCTTAGAACGCCAGCAGCACTCAGGCTGTCTTCTTCGACTCCACCTGCCAGCTGCTTCCAGATGGCGTCTGGTATCCCTTGATATTCTAGGGCCCACACGATAATGGCGTCCTCTCGCGCAGCATTGCGGATCCACTCTAATATAGTCATGTTCTCTACCTTTGCCTTCATCGATTTAATTGCCAGGGCTCCTGCCTTGCTCACCTTCACCAGTTCTCTAGCGGAACCGATCAAGTCGATGTCTAGATTCACTGTTACTAGACTCATGTTGGCGTTAAGCTTCTTGAGGGCAACTATGTTGATGTCCTGGGGGATTAGCTACCCAGGCTTTCTTTCGACAGGTAGCGCGTCGGGTCTCTCCGAGGGCGCTCCGGTAAACAACTCCTCATGCACCTCTTGGATGTCGCCCGCGTTGATGTGCTTACACTTATAGTTGTCTTCTTGTGCTTCCGTAGGTGCCAGAGGAGACCTATGAGTGCGTCGATTGAAAATCTAACTCTTCGTTGTCCGGTAGCTTCCGCGCTCTCGTACTGATTTATTTACTCTTGCGACCTAGCTGGCGGTCACTGTTGACGATGGGCCTCTTCTTAATAATGTCCAAAACCCGGGGCTTATTGGTGTGCTTATACCTAAAATTTTCTTCCCATACTTCAGTGATGAACCAATAAAATATGAAGAACTCGGCTGATGTTGTTATCGCTTTGTCGTGTGGTGCGCTTTGTATGCGACTACACGACTAAAGTTTACACATACAGTGCAACCTCCCAATAAGAGTGCCGTTCGTATAGGACAACAATGGAAGACTCATGACATCACAAGTCGCAAATTGATTCGTGCTTTTTTGCGACGCACGCCAACACGGCGTTTTGTGTCGTATCAAACGCAAGATTGGCCCCCAGGCACCACCCTTTGGGAGCAGCACCTGAACATGTAACAAATCACAAATTTGCACAGCACATCATCGCAGCCACTCCAATTCTAGAATTGAATTTCCCCAGCGGTTTCATGCTGTACAGATCGCACCCGAGAAACTCTAATCCACTAAGCCGCAGACCACTCTACATCGAGCAAGGATCTGTCCGTCTCCATCTCAACGCTGTTTTTTCCGCAGTCATGTTGGAAATCTTCGTATCAAAAGCCGCCATGGTAGTCTTCCAGAACAGTATTTCAGGAGACCAGTGGAGGTACAATGGCACGTGTACTATTTTGCTACTTCCGCAGACCTCCAACATCCATGCAGTAACCTCTTTTGTTACAAAGAGGTATACAGTGGACCACACCCAATAGTGCTACCCCGTGACAAGGGCTTCCAATTGGCACTATTGGGAGGGTAGCACTATACCATATTGCACTTAAAGAAGACATTGGCTTCCCCTATTGGGTACGAAGGAGTCATTTAAGATTGATTGCCTTTCTCCCGCGCGCGCTCTTTCAATCCTACATTGATTGAAAACACGTTTCGCCTTGCCGGCCATAGTTGGTTTGTTGGAAGGGAGAGCTCAAAACATTGGTAGGGGGTGTCGGAATGAAGACATTCGATGTTCCAGACAGGCAGCTTGGCGACAAATGGTGGCGCCCATGACACGGCCACCCGCCGGCGCACTGCCTGCCATCTGTCCACGTGGCAGTATGATAAATGCGTGCTACAGCACTTTACCTAGCACTATTCGGAGGGTTGCACTATTCAAAGTGGCACTATATAGCGACCCCCCCTGTATCACAAACGGAGGCGTGATTATCATAACTCTGTCCTAAAAAAATCGCCGATTCCCGTTTGGCGAAACTCCTCATACACTTGACGTCTCAAAAAAAATCCACGATGTGCGTTTTCCAACCCCCGGGCGAACGGACTACGCAAAAACCTGTTCGAGGTTGTGGATACAAATGCGGGAGTCGATCATACAGAACATAACTGTTGGCTGCATCAACTGCAACGACTGTCCTTAATCGACATGGTGTTACTTCAAAATTTCAATAAATATTCAACGTGTTTTACGAAAACACAACACTAAATCTAAATCTATATCTAGATGACCGGCCTAGTAGCATCTCAAATTGCCGTGCAAACCCCGCTTATCGCGTGGCGGCTCGCCGTCCCTTGTACAATCAAGGGAGGAGCGTTGCGATCGGCGAAGAGGGGGTGCGCGTCTCTTCGCCCACCGTACAAAGAAAGACGAATCTTTTACTTTGCAATACCCTCGTGCATCTTCTCCTCGCTAGCCGGGCGGAGAGGGGGTACTGTCGAAGTAATTGACTAGACGAGTAGTCACTTTAATTAGCTTATCATTATCAATTCAGGTTAAACTATGTAGGCTACATTTAGCTATCAACAATAGAGTCCCTTAACGACGTGCCACTTACAATTCCACCTGTTCAGGGTGTCACAGTTTAGAGACATTTCATGAGTGGCGCAACCTCCCTTTTATGGTAGTGCGCCAACTGTTCTTGTAGAGTCAATAGGACTATAAAGCCAGGTTGAAGACGCTACTCGTCTTCGACCTCAGCACATTGAACCCATCTGAACAACAACGCGACAACTACTGTCCCGACCGTGCTCACCCGTCCCCTTCCGCAGTTGGGAGGCAATAGTCTGCTGCTCCCCTCACCGCCCCATTTTTGTCATACCAACAACAGCGCCGGACCGCCCCACCCGGTCGGTCTCCCGATACTGATCAGTTTGAGGGACCACCGCCTCATTTGGTCCTGCCCCGCTCCGCTGATAAGACCTGCCTTATTTCACCGTCGATTCAAGCCGTTTGCGCATCCTTAATAAGGCCGCCTTATCGACTCCGCCGAATTGGAAATCAAGATTTCTTTTTCAAGAATCTACTTTGTCCCTAACGTTAACTGTACATACTACTGTATAGTTTTACAGTAAACATTATGCATTTGGGCTACAGTACTACGTACTGTACGCCTGGCGCAAGAGCGCAGTAGTTTATGGCATGTTTGAAGCGCCCTATCAATCACCCCGATGTTATACGAGAACGCCGCATCGCCGCCGCCGCTCACATTAAGGCAACCGTAACCTCGCCGCCGTTTCGCTCGCCGCCATCTACCCTCCCCGCCGCCACATCACCGCCGCAGAATCGCTCGCTGCCAAGTACGCCCTTCGCCGCAGTACAACTACAACACGTGGCCAGTACTCTTCCCCGCCCTTCAGTCACCCCGGCGATCTCCCCCAGCGGAACCACCGCATCACATTCTACATTGTTCAAGGCGCCTCGTCTGGTGGACATCGAGGCTACCGAAGCCTCGAACGAGGACACCTCCGCGCCCACAGACCCTGGATTCGACCTCGACACCGGTCGTGCGTTACATATATATCGCGTTGCAACGCAGCGCGCTAATCGGCGAGCTAATCCTCCGCGCCGACGGCCCCTCGTCTACCGCTGCGAACCGTGCGCACGAAGCTTTCCTAGCTACCGCCAGCGCCGCTCTCACGAGGCAGGTCTGCCTCACCGACGTGCAGTAGCTGTCGCAGAACACCCTACCCGCAAACTCACCTGCCACTTGTGCGACCGCCGATTTGCGAACGGGCACGACGCTGACGCTCATTACGGTGGCACTATTCACCATCGTGCCATACGTAAATTGCGCACTACTTGCAAATAATTAGAGTTTAAATTTTTTTGACTCACGTGAAATTGTCTTAACTTCTTTACTTCAAAGTTTTTGAAAAGGACACTTGTTACTAGAGCAAATTTTTTGGCGCACCACGGACCCACGTGTGCCTACCTGCCACGCACACACGTGCTGTCAGTGTGCACGCAACCACGTGTAACTGCGCGCACACGCAACCACGTGTTACTGCGCGCATACGCAACCACGTGTTACTGCGCACATACGCAACCACGTGTCACTGCGCACACACGCAACCACGTGTTACCCCACGTGTTCATACCGACTACGCATACACGGGTACTACTATTGTACACGCGCACACGGTTCGCGTACACACGTGTTAGTACTGTTATACGAGTAATCGTCCCGCCCCAGTGAACGTACACACGTCTGAAATACTACTACGAGTACAAAACACCACACGTTTACACGTAGTACACTCGCCACGTTACTATAGGAACGCTTTTCGAGGTCAACATTCGCGTTTAGCCCGGATCCATTTTAGTTATTATTTTGCAATAATTTTTAATATGGCTAGTCTAAATTGTATCCGAGACGCTTTGTCAAACTATGACCCCCGATCCATGATCCAATGTGATATCAAGGCTACGATAGCTCTCCATGTTATGGCGGATCCACAACCTGCCTCAGATGTTTGTGTTAGTAACCTTCGTGCTGATCTTCCCCCAGAAGTTCTATACGCAAGGGAGATGTTACGAGGCCCCACCGTCTTATATCGACTTATCCGAGACTACCTAGTGGTTAAGGGATTGTCGTACACCGCGCACCCCTCTACTAACCGCATTTCTCACGGTCTAGTTAACATGATCTATGAGGACAATGCAGACCGTATGCTTGCCAACCAAAGTCTCACCAGCTCCTCCATCGGCTCTACACATGGAAGCCAGCAATCTTTCCCTCAGTCCCATGACCCGCCCAACTCCAAGATTGCGCACAACATATCGTCCCGATTCAAGAAGGACGACCGATATACCGGAAAAATTGGGGAAGACGTTCAGGATGCAATCAGCAACAATCGTGATTGTGCTGAAGATTTTCACCTCAGTAATGAGCAAATGCTTCGATTCTTTCACAACGTCTTTGATGGAGAAGCTAAGCGATTCTACCGCTCCCACGTTATCCGAAACGCGCAAGACTTTAACACAGCCGCTTCACTCATGGTTAACGAGTTTAATAGTCTTACGCGACAAAATAGGGTTCGTAAACTCCTCCAAAACCTCCGACTTTCGCGAATTATGGAGACAAAACGAATCCCTGTTTCAGAAGCTTTGGAAGAACTTCGTGAAACCATCACAAAGTATACTCCACAAGGTCCTCCCACGCACCAATCGGAACAAGATAAAACGGAGTATCTTCACGACGCCGTAATTGGAGTCGAGTGGGCCAAGAGTGTCTTAACACAAAGCTTGGCTGCCATACCCCCTTGGACGTTTCAGCATCTCTATACTGCCCTTGATGCCGCTTGGCTACAGGAACAGAAACAGAAAGAAGGACGCCGTCGTGATCACAATGAATTACACCGTACCCAGCCTTTGCCTCCCATCCCTGGTATTCATTTCCAACGTCAGAACACGGATGGCATCCCCCGCCGCCCCGGTTCCGCTTCTTCAAACCCAAGGACGCCATTTTCTCTCCAACGTTTCTCCCACAACCCCGCCCCGAACCAGAATGGTGCAGATTGCTTCGGAAATATTCGTGCTCGCCACAACTGTGGAAGTAAATTTCACCTCATTCGGGACTGTCCAAAGCCCTTAGCTCTCAGGAAGAATGTCAGCCACATGTTACAGACCAGACCAGCGAAACGCATCCTCTACGAGCAATGCGAGCAAGCCGAACACGCCCTAGGTACGAATGAGATCGATTTCGCAGCTTTCGCAGACGAACCACAACTTGACCCCGGTGAAGTGATTCTCAATGATTACACCCTCAACGATGATGACGATGTCGCAGAGCAGGCTGTGACACATCATCAAGTAGTACACACGCCACTGAAAGGAGAAGAAGTACTGTGGGATACTGTAGACAATCTTGATCCAATGGATTTTTGAGTAGCAGCAGTCAACACCCACAAAGTAAAACAATTTCCTTTGAGACTGTCTGCAGAAAGAAGCGATGTAAATTCAAAATCTACCACACCATCCGGGACCATCGTCCTGCACGAGCTATGACGACCAACCACGCGTCCAAGTGGGATGGAGCTTGTCTTGACACTTGTGCCCAGCGAACTGTAGTTGGCCTCGCTCAAGCCAAAGCCTACTGTCGATTCACTGGCACCAAATTCAAGCCCAAACGGAGCCCGATACACTTCAGGTTCGGTAATGACTCCCAAGCTTCACTTGGAACCATGAACATATCCATTCCCATTGCTGATGGTTACTTAATTCGCGAACAGGTTGACATTGTCAAGGCCAATGTCCCCTTTCTTATTGGACTTGACCTCTTGGACAAGTACCATATGTTCATTGATAGCGTCAACAACATGCTCCGATCGCCTAAGCTTGGTCTTGACATACCCCTTTGGCGCAAGCTGGGTCCCCCTTTCTTGGGGCGTCCGCGGATCAGTGACGCCCCCCGGATTATTCGAGTCCGTACGACACGAACCCTTCTCCGGCGACCTTGGGCTCGCAGGAGTCAGGGGGTCGACCGAATATTTTCGGTCGTTGCCCCCGTCGCCATTGTTACGCCTCACTGGGACGTCGGCGTCTTGTCCTCCTAACGTCGGGCCTTCGGAGGCCTCGACGTGCGCTCCCTCCTGTATCGGCATTACAGGAGCTCCCGTGCTCGCCTCCGGTAGCGGGGGATGTATTATCGGACAATACCTCCCGTGTCCTTGGCGAGCACGCCACAGGAAGGTCAAATTTATGATAAATTTAATAAAAGCAATAATGTGGTTATTTTTGGGGCCAAAAAATGCTGGATTTTTGCCAGCAATGAACGGTGGTCCGTGCTTCATTGGTTCGCGAGCAGCAATCTTTTGCCAAATTTTAAACCGTTCTCATTCAGCACGGGGATGAGGGGCGTGTCTGGTTCCGGGCAGTGACTGAACCAGAATGTTTTGCTGGAGTGCCAGAGTTGTAACGGAAATGTTTTTTTGATACGTCGATGTAGCAAAGTGATGTGCTATTTCGCTGCCTAAAAACGCAGCGCTTGGCCGTGATATCTTTAACCTTCACGTGATCAAACCAGAATACGCTCATGCTTTCCTGCGCTAGTACCAGACGCGTGCTTGGACCCTTTCACGTTTTCCCAATCCATCGAATCCTCTCTTTCCCTCCGTTTCCCTTTCCTTCCCGACTTTGCTCATCCTGTGTTCCTACTGAGGCGCCATGACCCCGCGAAGAAGGTCTGGGAAGAAACCCGCTGCGTCAGGCAATCAGCGAGGCCGCTCATCTCGAAAGTCTAACAGCCGAGCGCCTGGAGCCCAGGTTCCCGCGGAACGCCGGTCATCCCCTCGTGTTGCGGCCAAAGCTACTCCCGCGGCAGCTAGACAGGAAACCCGTCGGGTTTCAAGTAATACGGTCAGGACGCCCCGAGGCAGTCCGCCATCTGACACATGCTCGCTTCCCGTTCGAAGTCAGGGAAGCGGCCCGTCCGATGCAGCACAATCGCGTTCGGGCAAGCGCAAGCGCGGCATCGGCTCGTCTCTGAGTGAAGACTTTTCCCTTTTGTTCGGGGATGGAGATCAAGGCGAGGAAGATGAACACCCAGAACGCAAACGGGCGAAGCGTCGGTTGTTCGAGCTCCATGGACGCGAGCCAGAGGAGGACGTCGACGACATTGTGCAGGCTAGTGCAGCAGAGATGTACGAAGTCGCCCAAACTCCAGTTGTGAAAGACGTCATCGTTCCCACGCGTCGTGAGTCCGTGGCAGGTTCCTTGCCGAGTCAGCCACGGGGCTCCAATTTCTCTCGAGAATTTGAGGAAGACTCTAACCACGGAGTACTTCGAGTCATGCGGGAACTGCATGCTCGTT
>NW_005178992.1:440782-478518 GCF_000350225.1 Chondrus crispus
CCACTTTAGAGAGGACGTTATCACGCTGCCAGAACGCCGTCAACATTGTTCTTCTGAATTCCGCACTGCCGAAGACGGGAAAAGCAGTAGAGAAGGCCTCTTTGATCGACCTCCTCAGGCCTATGGAGGACATATTTGGAGGGAAATTCATGTGCGTTATCTTTACAAGAGCGCTGATAAATTGCACCATGAGAGTTCTTCCTCAGAGAAAAGAAGCGAAGGAATCTTCGGAAGGTGGGAGTCGTGACTCACAATCTGAGAAGCTTCGCTTGGACGTCAATAGTTCCGAAGTGTTGGGGTTCGGGCTTTTACTTGTCGAGGTCCTTTTGTGGAAAAGGGACCCAAGCGAGGAGAAAACCGAGGAGCTGCTGGGTACGAAGCAAGCCCGTCAGTATCTGGTCCTGCGAAAGGCTTGGGGAAAGAGCTTGATTGCAAATGCAATGAACAACCCGAGTATTGGGACGAAGTCACTCGAAATGGTACATCCGAACATCCGCGGGAAGCTGAAGACCGCTGAGAAACCTTTTTGGCTGAGGCCGGGCTATATAAGAATGATCACAGTCGAGTCTTTCTTCAACGAAGAATTTGCTTCGACGGCCATCAAGAAGGCCCGGCGTGTGGCTCGGCGTCGAAGCGATAAGATGGTGGAAGATGAGCCAATTGGATTCATCAAGGACGAAGACATTAGGGTTGAGATCGTTCGCCGCGTTTTCAAGATGGGTAAGCAGTTCCTGAACAAGTTCAGGGAGCTTGGGCGGAAATCCTTCTTTCAAAACTTCTCATATGTTTTCCAAAGTGAAGTGGGAGTCTCATTCCAGTATGAGAATCCACCCCGCCCGCACATGAACCTCCAAGATATCCCAGACGGAACCTGTCGTACTGCTATGAAGTCGGTCGCTGAGGTGAACCCCCTGAATTTGATAGCATGGAAGAAGCTGATTTCTGAAAGCGATCCCTTCATATTTATCACTACGTATGATGTTGAGACGAAAGACAAGGATGGAAGGAAGGAGGTTCGAGAAATTGTTATCCGACTCAATGCCATGCACGTCGCCTTGAAGTTCTTGGTTGCTTTTACCAGGTGCGGCAGTGATGAAGACCTGCATTCAATATCCAAGGAATCCTTTCGTGTGATTTACATGACTGCTGTCCTGTTCCGGGAGGTCATGCTGATGAAGGTGATTGAGTCGAGGGGTGCATTTTCTGGAAACGAGCAGATGTTGCATGAAGCGGATAGCCAGGATCAGCATATTGATTCACGGCGGTCGCGACTGAGATCACTCTATTCAGAACTTTTGACGGAAGGACAGGGAGAAAGCCGGGGTGAGCTTCCACAGCAACTCTCCAGTATTTTGAAGGAGAAGCTGGTGATGTCCGTGGATATGTACAACTCCGTACACGATCCCCCGGTCCAATCAGGTTCACATCACAAGGATAATGATGATCTGAGCGTGGTGGACGGTGACGATGAAATCCAGACGAATCAAGTCGAAGACGATGACGATGTATTCATAGTCCAAAACTTCGATTTATAGGGGGTCGTATTTCATGTGATTGTGATACTTCTTAGTTCATCCAAGTGATAATTGAGTAAAGCGGGAGACTACTGTAGCATGAATGAATTGAGTTTACTTAAAGAGGTCCAGAACTTTGGCAACATTGATGAATTGCTTCACATGCGCCGAGCCTTTGATAGAGAGGAAAGGGATGTGCACTTGAAGTACTCCTAGTACGTCGCTGCGATTTACATCAGCAAATATAGATTGACAAGGACTGGATTGAAGATTCCATCGCAGATAGAACGACTGCTTCCGGTCGGATGTTCCGCTGACCACGTTTTCAGCACCCATTATCTTGGAAATGCGGTCTTGAAAGTGGAGCTCAGATAGTCTTATAGCTTCCAGTGGATGGGAGTAGGTCTTCTCTATGGAATCCCAAGTGCAATCCCGACGAAATACAACGTGCCGTTGTTCATCCTCGTCATCCCTTATAACAGCAAGAGAATCTTCAATTGTCATATAGCACGGGTCAGAAAGAGATTCGGTGTCGGGACCGGCCATACAGCCTATCACTCTGGCAGATACATAATTGTCGGTACCTTTTTCCAGCCTTTTTGCGATGATCACGTCTCTGACAACTTGCGGTGATGCTGGTCCGAGTGCTTCTGACAAGTCTAGAAAGCTCCTAAAGTATATACTCGTCTCCTTCACAACTGATTTCCTGCACATGTAATCTTCCGGAAGAATAGAAACCTTTGTTCGTAGCTGAGCTTTGACTCTTTCGGATATGGAATCAAACTGGAGCAATGTGCAGTCTGCTCGCGCCTTAAATGAGTCTTGCACAAACCATTTCGTCCCACGAGTCATTTCACCCGGGGTAGGACGTGTCGGCGTCTTGAGTAACTAATGCTCTAGACGCAACGAAATAAACTTAAGAGGAATATTGGAGCCCCCAGCAGAAGTGAGGAGCGGGTTCTGAGTCCATAGCGCAGTCGTAATAGAGGATTGCTGTCCTTTCACTACTTCCTCAAGGTACTGAAGGCGTCTGGAAAGGGAATTTAGCTCGCGTGTATCTTTGATTGTCTTCTGGTCAAGTGACACATTCGTCGTATGGTTGAGCTTCCTGCATTTTTCTACCATAGACCTACCTGGAGCATAGTCGATATCATCTACATCCATCGCTCCGCTTGCCATGCCTGAGCTTGCGGTGATATCCAATCGCACGGATGTATCTTTGAGTCTCCAGCTAAACTTTTGTCCATCTTGTACAAACTCGTTACCCTCCTTGAAAGTCACCTTGCTTTTACATGCCCTGAATCCAAAGGCAGCCTTGTATTGAATAGTCCCCTTGAGCACCTCTCCTCGATCGTCATGAAGGTAGTTGAGACTAATGGCTGTTGCTGGGAACCATGCCTTACTTTCTTCTTCATTCTCCAAGGTATAGTAGACCTCTATATCACTCCCGAATTGGAGGCCATTAAAAAGATCTGATACCATTATCAACTGGTGGATGGTATCGTCCTCTGTTAATTTCCCTTGGAAAGTGATACTTGAGAAATTTGTTTGAAATATATACCGAAGACTAAAGAGTTGGGGTAACCATTCGAACATAGTCAGTATATACATATATATATCATTAATGTGAAATCACCATTTTCGTAACGGTCACATTTATGGATCACAGCTCTGCTCAGAGTCTAAGTCCCATGGAACTTGCACGTGCACTTTTCCAGTAGGGCATGGGCTACAAATCTACCTACATCTTCCAGTCCAGAATGCTTTGCCAGTCAGTCTTGTGTCATTGAATAACTGTCCTTTTAATCATAGTTGCCACAGTCCGGAATGCTTTGACAGTAACTCAGGTGTCATTGAATGACTGTTCTTTTAATCACAGTTGCCACAGTCCGGAAGTCTTTGACAGTAACTCAGGTGTCATGAATGACTGTTCTTTTAATCACAGTTGCCACAGTCCGGAAGCCTTTGACTGTAACTCATGTCTCATTGAATGACTGTTCTTTTAATCATAGTTGCCACACTGGTAAATGCAACAGGCCTATGGTAAAATGACCCCCAACGCTCCTCCCCTTTATAAATGAAATAGGAGAAAACGCGTGGGTCCCAGGACGGAGACCCCAACATGAACAATCTAATTGGACCCGTATCCGCGTTTGGCATTGCAATCCCACCAATTGATTTTAAGCTACTTAGTGTTACCGTTACTTTAAGCTTTTCACTGATGTAGAAAAGAGTCACTATCTATCTGAGTAAACGTGGTCGTTTTTGGAGACTCCTTTGTATATCAGTGAGCAGTTCTGGATTGGTGACTGAGACGATGTGGATGTATTCATTCCCCTACCTCTTCTATCTCCCCTGGACAATATGTAAAGGGAAATAAGCCAGTTGTTTCCTTTCAAGAGGGGTTTGAAGCTGCTTTATGCTCTATAGACATATTGTTATTGAAAAAGGGAGCAAAACCAGCGCAGAAATCCCTTTAGCGGTTCGAGGGAAGCTTTACTTCGTGGCATCTGTGTACGTGTACGCTAGAGTACAAGGTGGTCTACTACAACATCTCATATTAGAAATGGATTAATCAAGGATACAAGATGATTCACTTGTGCAATGAAGAAAGAAGTGTCACCACAGAGTGATGATGACACTGTTCTCGCTATTGAAAGTATGAACTACCTAGTACCTATGCTTGGATGTCGTCCTCCTTAGTACCCTTCACCTACGAATCACTGTCGCCACTAGAATCACTTGAGTGGTAATCAGAAAAAGAGCTCGAGACCGAATTCTCCTTCGGAGGCTCCGAGTTACCGTGCGGGCCAGTCTGCGGAGAAATGCTCTCCGCGGAGAGCCCGTCTTGAAAGTGAGGGGTAAAGGACGGATTCCTGTGAACTGAATCCAGCAGCTTCTGTCCTCTAGGAACGAAGTATAGATGATAGCGAACCACGTGACCATCCTTCTTTGCAGAGCCAAGTCCAATCTGAGACGTCGCACCGGGTGATATGCTATCCTCGTACGAAGCCCCAGCATGTGAGAGATCTCCTCTTCCAATGAAGACAGAGTTTGGTGGAACGTGGACTGTCTTCACCTGCACACCCATGGAAATGTGTCTCTGGGCTATTGAATCCTTCACTGTGAAGTGATGAGAGAACGGACAAACCCAAAGGGGGAATCCATTTTCACCAGAACAAATAAAGAAGTATCCAGGATTCTTTGCGTATTCCAGATTTCCATTCTTAGATTTTCCAACGCCAAAGTCTGTATGGAGGGACTGCCGAGGACAACCTTTCCCCGTCAGCAAGAAGCGACCCCCAGACTTCGGAACAGCCATCTCCGAAGTGCCCTTTTCAGGGTCCACGAGTCGAAGTGCAGCAGCAATTTGCGCCAGGCGGACGTCCATCATAGCGCGCTTCCTTACCACCCACACTGTATCGGCATTCTGTTTGACCTCGGACGAAACACCTGCTAGCGTGGTGATGTAGCGTCCGATGCCCTTATTTCGGTGTTTTCTATCTGTCTCGGGATCGACGTTGAAGATGGGGCTCCACACTTTGCGATTTGCTTCATCCTTCATCGCATCTTCGCCAGGGAATATTTCTTCGTAGTATTCTATCATCTCTTCGATGACGTCCCCTCCATGGAGAGGGGCTTCGAAAGCGAGGTTGGATGGCACACCACTGTCACTTCCGAAACCTTCAAGAATGACGAAGCCCTTCTCCCGCAGCTCAGTCGCCTTGGCCAGGAAGTATTCATTAGCGATGTTGTCTAATTCCATGGCTGCGGCCCAAAGAGCCTGTTCCTCCTTGTACTTCAGGGCCGTATTAGGACTCGGACCCGTGGACGGCAGTGCTTTCATGAACACGTTGGACTTCGTCGACCCGAGTTCCTTGTGTCGCATAGCCGCGGCGTGATAGTACACGGCATGATGAATTCGCATTAAGTCCATCCTTTCGACCAGGCAATTCGCTCGGTGACTAACCGGTATGCACAAAGAACGAAGCCAAGGAGTTTGATGCGTTATCGGATTCCCTTAAGGCCACTGACTCGGCGGAAGTAAGGCGTAGTTAACCCAATCCGGGTTCTTCGAAACATTCCATAGGGCAGATTCGTGTGCCCCGATCGGGAGTAGACCTGGAAGAATGTCATCGAACTCCCCGACGTCATCTTCCCTTGCCACATCACTTTCGACAGCGGGCGGTAAAGCCGGTATCCTCAATTCCTCTTCCTTCTCTTCAAAGGCAGTGTTGAGGGCACGGATGTTCTTGGTTGACTGGATAGCATCTTCCCCTCGTTTTCTCTTTCCTGTTTTCTTCAAAGGTAGCTGCAGGGAAATCGTCAATGGATTAGTTTTAATCCTTTGGCGAATCCCTCTCCGACCTGTTACGGATGAGGTCTGTGAGGAGGACCCAGGCCCTTGCGCGTGACGAGGCGGCTGAGACGTATCAACTTGAGACGTAGTCGTTTGAGGTACTTGGCGTGAAGTACCTTGAGAGATAGGCGCGTCAGCTCGCTTAGAAAGCTCCTTAGGTGGAGCTAGAGCTTTCACGAGCTTTTTGCGGAGCATATTGAGACGCTTGTCTTGGTCAAAACGCTGCCCAGCTTCATTAACTCCACTCCTGAAACTCTTCATCTGCCTTGCCACAAAGTCATCAATCCGCATCTTGATGTTTCTGCCGACCTCAATCTCCATTTCCAAGACGCTTTGCAACTCCTTCTCGTACGTGTTGGCAATGGTGCAAAGCTCCTCATAAATTTCAGCAAAGGCTTCAAAGAAAGCATTCTCGTACTCAGTGAAAGCACCGCGCTTCTTTCTCCTTTTCTTCTGACGCTTGAAGTTCATGGGTTTGTCCGTCTCCACCTCGCGCAAGAAGACAACGACACATGAAATACCAAGAAGGATTCCAGACCTATGCAGGGTGAGAAGCCGACGGTTGCTAAGGTGCGTGATACCGATAGTCCTGGTCGTATCGCAGAGGCTTTTGATGGTGTCGAGGTCGATATCGTACTCCACAAGTCGTAGTGCCAAGTGCGCATATCGAGAGTACTGCTTAGCCCCCAGCGAACCAAGTACTTTAAGCTTAATAACCGCGCCTGTGACACCTGCGACAGTCATCACAGTACGCTGATTCTGCCTATCCAACCGGTTCTTCATCATTCGAACAGCCGCTATAGTTGCGTGAATGGAATCTGTGAAGTTTGAGAACCGGATCTTCGACGAGGTGTCGTTGAGTAGAGCACCGATGCCTAGTTTTTCCAAGTCTGAAACGGGTTTAACATCCTTCCTGTACCACACCTGTGCATCGATCCATTCGAACTCCTTTTCATTTTGCAAGTCAGTAGCCTTGGCCTTATTCATGCCGGTGACACGATGCTGACCGTCGCAAATTAGGGGTTCCATCATCAGCTCATCTAACCCATCGTCTCTCTGCCTCAACATCGTAGAGCGGTCGAAGACCATGTCTTCTGGCATGGCCACAGAGATTGCTCCAGCCGCTTTCAGCAGCCCGTTTTTGAGAAGGCTCTCCGTAATTGATTCAACATGTCTTTCATCAACCTCCCGAAGAGTTTCTTCCATGATTCTGATGTTACTGACTAAGAACCGGACGTGATGCTGCCCGTAGTTGCTCACATCCACTTCAGGGATATCTGGGGCAAAAGACTCGTCTATTTCGATGCCGTTGTCGAGTGTAGCAACTCTCGTTTCTTTCACAAACCGGATGTCATCATCAACATTAACAACGTCCATTGGCGAACTGCTGTTGTCAGAGTCTCGTCTAGAAGAATCCGCACGAGGTGATTTCGGTGCATCTGCTTCCATTCTGATTTTTCCACATGCATCTGAAACGACCGCTGAAACGATGTGTTTCGCCGTGTCCGATTGTTGCTCTTCACCTTTGAATAAACTTAATCTCTTTCGAACGGACATAGGGGTCTGAGCAGTCTTTTCAACATTAGAGGTTTTCTTGGTAGTGGGAGTGGAGACCGTTCCCTCCATTTCCGACACAACCCCCTTGGCCATCATGAAACTGTCCCAAGGGTATCGCGCCCATATGTCAACAATCTCTCCAAGTGTCTTGGGACAGTGTTGCTCCTCGTTGGCCGGGAAAGGGTACGGATAGGGAATTTCCTTACGGTTGTCGTCTATATGGACTTTGTAAACCAGAACGAGGTATTGCGAACCTTTCTCCCAGTCCCCGATGTCCGCAAGGTCGAAAGTTCGGAACGGCATCTGGCCCTCGGCACCGAGGGTGATATGCGCAGTTCCCATTCGAACTACAGCACCGAACTCTTCATGCCCCTCCGGCGTTGCGTGGCCTCGTTTGATTTTGAAGTCATGGGCAAAGAGGGTCACTTCTGCATCGGCTACAAGTCCCTTGGACTGGAGTTCTTCAAGGGAGCGAACCTTTTTACAGTTGCACGGCTAGAACCACGCACACGCCCACGCCCACGACCACGACCTCTTCGTTCCTTTCTAATTCCGGGCTTGGGTGTAGGCATGGTAAAAACCTTGATTTATCACTTGTGATACTTCGATGGGGACAGGAACGGATAGCAGTAAGAGGAGCGGAACAAAAGTGCAGGCTTATGTAGAGAACAAAAAGACGTTGTGCGCGATAGTCGATGAGGTTTCTTAAACGGACGGCAAGAGAAGGAGTAATCCAGTAAAGCAACCGCTTAGGTCTTCTAGGTTTCCACTTGTGGTTTCCACGCAATATTTCCACTTGAAGGGTACTCCAACCCACGGTGACGCGTCCCCTACGCGCGGAGGGGGCCAATTTCAGCACTCTTCCACCACCCAGACCCTTGGGTGATGGTGACAAGATCCGTTCGGGGTACCCCTGCAGCCAACTATTGTTGACTATCGGCGCAGTCCTCCCCCTATGAGAAAATGTCAATGTTCGAGTTTAGCGGCTAAAGCCACTGAATAGAGGACGACCTAGTAGAGGTAGTGGTCGATAGAAAGGAGCAGGCGCAGCGCAAAACGCAGCGCGAGAAACGATAGACGGGTTTGCGACGCGTTCGGGACCTGGAAGCAAGAGAGACTGTAACTGTGGTCGGAAAGGGAGGGCAGACGCAGTGCAAGTACTCGGTATAGGCGCGCCGGTAGGGTGCAAAGAAGAAAGGTGCTAGAGAGGAAAAGGGTCGAGTGATGTCAAAGGGGTAGAAGGAGCAGGACGATTTTTCGACAGAAATGCGTCTACACTGGGGCGATTAGGCTATGGAGACACGCTCTACAGACCCAAAATCAACGGCCCGGGATGCCCCATGACAGATGACATGCCTGGACATCCCCAGTGGAGCGCTAGGATGGTGTGCGGCCAAAAAAAACAGTCAAGTTTTTTCGGACGCTCGACCCAGGCACCGGATGGGCACATCGATAGTCGATGTGAAAATCAAATCGTTTTTTTGCGCAATTTTTTGGACGATTTGATTTCCACATCGAGTGTTGATGTGCAAATCAGATCATTTTTTTGGGCAATTTTTTGGCCGATTTTACCTGCACATCGAGTGTCGATGTGCATATCAGGTGTCAGGGACGCGCGTCCACCAAGGTGCCTGCAGGCTCATGCTGGCCGTGGTGTCACCTTCTGCCTTTCAGACCGCTCGCGCTGCGTTTTGCGCTGCGCCTGCTCCTTTCTATCGACCACTACCTCTACTAGGTCGTCCTCTATTCAGTGGCTTTAGCCGCTAAACTCGAACATTGACATTTTCTCATAGGGGGAGGACTGCGCCGATAGTCAACAATAGTTGGCTGCAGGGGTACCCCGAACGGATCTTGTCACCATCACCCAAGGGTCTGGGTGGTGGAAGAGTGCTGAAATTGGCCCCCTCCGCGCGTAGGGGACGCGTCACCGTGGGTTGGAGTACCCTTCAAGTGGAAATATTGCGTGGAAACCACAAGTGGAAACCTAGAAGACCTAAGCGGTTGCTTTACTGGATTACTCCTTCTCTTGCCGTCCGTTTAAGAAACCTCATCGACTATCGCGCACAACGTCTTTTTGTTCTCTACATAAGCCTGCACTTTTGTTCCGCTCCTCTTACTGCTATCCGTTCCTGTCCCCATTTAAGTATCACACGTGATAAACATGCCTACTCAAGCGAAAACGTCTTCCTTCGGGAAGCGCCTCAAAGCCATACAGGTAGTGCGAGCAGCCGTAATCCAGCAAACTGGGAACGTGGTACCGAAACTTGGAGATATCGCGGATTGGGTTGAGAATAACCTTGAGACCGATGCTGCAAAGAACTAGTTACAATCTTTGGGAGCCGAAAATGTATCCGAGGCAGAGGTTCGCAAATCAAAAATGAATCAACGTCAAGTCGCACAAGTCTATGCAATCGTGCAGGCGCTTCTTGGTTGCGGGAGAGGCAATGATACTAGACCCTGGCAAATCTTCGAAATCATAAGCGACATTAACGGCGACAGCTTCAATGCTAGAGGTCTCCAGTGTACGTTTTTTAGCAACACGAGTTCCAAAAGGAATACTGTGAAAAAGCCACGATTCCTTACTCCGCCCGCAACTTCCTTTGAGGCAATTATGTTCCTAATCTATGTGAGAGTAGTTATGAACTGTCACACCAGGAAACAAGGATCACCATGTGCCAAGAGAAAGAAGGTATTGCAGAACTACAAGGTCAATACGGAGACGTCACAGCGTATTGGCTTTGCTGTTCAGCAAGTTATTCGAGCATGAGATTGCAAGGCCAGATATATGGGATTGAAGAACTGCGAAGAAATGATATATCCGTACATCACCTTGACAAGTGACGACCGTGAGTTGTGCTTTACTGTGTTGAGTTCAGGCTTCGCCCACAAAAAACAGAAGGATACAATCACAGTCAACGCCGGGGCATTCTGTCTCCCCGATGAATGTTCCCCACAAGCATTTGGCCGCGTTCCAGTCGTGGATAATGCTCTCCGCGAGGCAGCAAAACTTGTTCTGAGTAATATCCGCTTCCTCGTGACATCGGATTACTTGTATGAAATGCCTTCCATGGCGAATTGGATGGCTTTCGACAGGTTCAAGAAAGTTCAGGAAACGATCCCTCCCATCATCGATGGTTATCCGAACGAAATGGTCAATCACGTGAAGAATTCCCTCCCACAACAAGACATAGAGATGGTTTCTTCTGTAAACTCCACTGAACAGGCGCAACAAGAAAACATCCTTGCAAGGAGCCTCGCAGTTGTCGCCAGGCGCAGAACTGCTTCTAAGTCCGTCTCACACACCGACTCTGTACAGGCGGTGCGGGAAAGTGAATCGGTGAGTAGTGCTCCAGACAGGTCAGAGTCCCGGGCAGGACGCTGGCCTGCACAATCACGGACTCTGTCAGTCACGCAGGAGTGTAAAGGTGAAGGCTGTGAGTGTCGAGAAGCTTTAAAGAATGTCTGCAGGGCAATGAACAAGTACGAAAGGACGTATAGCTGTACATTCCCAGAGCTATCGCAGGAGGATATCTCATCATGTTCCGAACAAATATTGGAAGGAGTACAGCTGGTGCTTTGTGACCTACCTTACAACTACCGAAGAGAGAACAATCTTCCGAATTCAACCCATGACAACCTCAGCAAAAGTGACATGACTGATTGTGTTCGTGAGATCAGTCAGATGCTCCGTGAGGATGGACATGCGTTTGTGTTCTGCTCTGCATTGCAATTCAAACTCTGGTATGACGCCTTGGCATCGTGTACAGTTGCAGTCAGTTCTGATAATGAAGATGAACAAGATGAGGAAGAATCAAATCAAGGCGATGAGGAAGGGCGGTCAGGAACCGAAGACCTCCTAGAAGAGAATCTCCCTGCGGAGCGTCTCCGAATTTTCAGTGTGGATCCCTCACCAGTGCTTATGAACAGCATGCCGGGTCATTATTACACGAATGCTGCCATCAAGACGACGGCTTTCAGACGAATTTCCGAGATGGCTGTACATGTCACTAAGAAAGGACTCAATTCGAAGGACGCTTTCGCCCTGGTTAACTACGATAACTTCAACTTGGTCTCTTCCCGCCATCCGGCTTGGACTAACATTATCGACAACGTTCCGAGACTACAAGAGGAAGAGAGGCTTAAGCACCCCGACGCCCCGAAGTCAAAGTTCGTCCCGTTGCGACCGGAACAGAAACCTCTACGTCTTCTCATGGAAATCATTTCTCGCTTGACTCAACCGGGTGATTACGTTGTTGATATGTTCAGTGGAACCTTTTCAACTGGAGTGGCTTGTCTTTCGCTCAAAAAGCATCGGAGATTTGTGGGGTGTGAACGGGACCCGGTTGCCTGGCTTGGTGCGACAGAAAACTTGGAGCTGGTCTTTGCTCAGAGTGTTCTGAATCCATCTTCTGACATCAACATACCACAGTTGGAATCCGCAGCAGAGCTATTGTTGGCTCATAATCCGGCATTTACAAGGGCCGCTGAGAAGGGCTCAGATTGGAAGCCTCCCAGAGGATGTCCTTACTTTCAACAAGCTCCGGAGCACATTTCGAAGTTCCTGGCCACTAAGTTACAAGCACGAAATATGGTGCAAGAGTGCAAAGGAAAGCCTTTATCAGAGTGGGCGAGGGAATATATCGGAGGCCTTCAAACAGTTCACTGCGAAGATATCATTTTATATGAGTGTATGGTTCTCGGTTTGATTGAGGCTCCTTCAAAGCACTGGAATGATGGCTCTCTTGGTGTTTTTACGACCAGAACTGTTCAGAGGGGAGAGGTTATAGGCCCTGTTGATGGAACAGTCATTTATAGGGACTTAACAAAACAAAGTCAGTCCACAAAACAATACGGTGAAAACGGTGTACTTGGGTGTACACCTCAAATGTTCCGCAACTGTTCATATCTGATTGAATTGAGCAAGAGTTTTCGGGGCGTGAGAGAGGTTTACATTGTTCCTGCACAGTTCGGCGTCGCAAGAAGGATCAGACTGGCTACGGGGACTAGAGAGGTGGAGGGACACGGACTTCGGAAGGCGGGGACACCGAATGTGTCCCTTTGCTACAAGCCGACAAAGGTAGCTGACCTGAATTTTGTTTGCGGCCATGATACAGTTTTATATGTCGCAACCACAGATATAGAGGCCGGGGCAGAACTTCTAGTCAGCGTGTAGAAGTATTCCGAGTTGTGTGGTAGTGCTAAAAGCTGTTGAATAAAGACCAGAGTTCTTGTTCCGCACATATACTTATGCTCGACGTGGCGGATACCCTTCCTTTCGCCCCCACACCTGATAAATTCCACCGTCTGGGAGACTCCTGTGTTGTACTGCTGAGTTCGATGTGGATATGAGACACATATGATCGTCGCTTTCTTCGCTCTCCTGTTCGCAGTAGTGCATAACTAATGCCTTTTGAACGTAGCTTCCAAGCTCAACCAGCGCTCTTCTGTCGTTTCGTTGTTGTATTAACACGCCGTATCCATCTTCCTCCGCTTCGCACTCCTTCACTGCGCAATATCGTATTGTTTCCTGACTTTCTTTCCCACGAGCGTCCAGAATCTGGACTTGAAATACGGCTAGCACCATCCAGAACCTTCTATCTTGATCATGCTCAGAATCTTTGTTCTCATGAAAGGTGAATGTGAGATCAGGATCCGCGGTCGAAACTACACAAGCCTGCAGGGCTTGAATCACTCTACCGTAGGATATAGTTGCCAGAACGGATGTTTGGTCCCTCTTTTGCCCGTCTGTTACTTTGCACCACTTCGCAGTTCCATATGTATGTAGAGTTACGGAATTTCCATGCTCCGCCCGGCCACTTCTAAGACATATCTTGTGTTTCCATAAATTCTCTAAAAGCTCCCTTGCTTTCAACAGAAATGCAAGGTCAGATGATTCGAACATTTCTGAATATTGACCTCCGTCCGCAGTGTTTCCTAGGTTCATAATTCTTGACTTGTCTACGCGCCAGTCCTTCCTACTGAGAGACGATGATAAAAGTCCTTTCCGATGGAATCGAAGGTTCTGCAGAACAGGAGTTGGGAAGCAGTCCTGAAGCTTTTCTAGTAATCTTCCGGCATCCTGCAGCCCAGAACTGTCGTAGCCCAAGAGATTCAAAACCGACTTCGCTGACTCAAAGCTCCATCCGTTCTCACTGGTGCCAATGCCTTCAGTCTCAATTGCCAGACGAGTCTTCCAGTCGTTGGCAAGACGATGTTCCAGAGCCTGTAATTGTGAGTTTTTCATATTGGATTGAGCCACCCCCTCTTCAATGGCTGATGAGCGCTTTCAAACAACAATTCTTGTACATGTCTTACGCTACCGAACAGTGGCAATGTATGTGTGAAGAACTCCAACAGTCTGTGAAGGTTTGGTTTGTCCAAATGAGTGGAGGCAAAGCTGTTTGTGCGACACAGCTTATCTACTCGAGATAGGTAACGAAGTGCCATATTCCGAATCTCCAGGAGTCTTTTGGTTCCTCCTTCTTCATTGTGTGTGTCTATTGACCTCTTACCATCTATTCTTGATTCCGGAAAGTACTTCGTCTTGCTCACGAGAGAGGAAAACAGGTCGAGGAGGTTGAAAGCTTCATCGATAGTAGCACAGTTTCCGCTCACTCCCTCGCCAGTGATTTTGTGCACGTACCAAGTACAATTCATCGCTTGTGGTGCTACCAAGAGCAGGCAGTACATAGACGATATCGTCATTGAATGTAGCACATGCTTGTCATGGTTGATTCGGCTCTCCTGATATATGAGATGTCCATCCTTCAAAGCCACTTTGGCAATCGCCTCAGCATCTCTGCGTACATCTTTTGGTAGCAATGTTATACAGAGATTCATGATGTCGCGATTAATCCCGAGGAAAATATGATCGGGAGCCACAACGCATGAGCAATACGAATCGAAAACAGAAGGAACAACCGGTTTCCTACTGCCAAGTACACGAGATACACGAGCGCGAACGTGTTGTAGTTTTGCAGAGAGTTGATGAAGTGCCTGCAAACTTGTCTCAAACGTATCTGCATCATCCATTCCGAGGGCTTTCAACTCTTCCCTAGATAACTTGGATCTCCTCAATGCAGTAGCCCGGTTCTCATCTCTCGCGAAAGATGGATGGTCGGAATGGATGCGAGTTGTATAACAATACTTGCTTCCTTGAAATCCAGACTTGTCGTACCTTCCATAGCTGCATAAGTTACATGGAACATTGGAGCAGTGCCCTAGTAGGTCCAAAGTGTGGGAGACTGCAGGATAGTCCCCGACGTCCCCGACGACATTGAGAAAAAGAACAACCTTCTCTCCTTCTGCGGTAGTCATCTCAAATCCGTTTTCTGTCCCATCAATGATATCATCAATAACTGCCGCCAGTACCTCGTTTGTAGATACTCCTGGAGGAGTTAACCCGATGGGTCTGATGGCTCCGGCTCCGTTGCGGTTCTTCGGAGCCATACCTATTGGCAGCATGTATACACCACCCATGCTTCCCTTCTTTCCAATGTACGGCGTAAATCCATCAGAGTACAGAAACATTCTGTACACAACGTACTTTCTTCCATCTTCAAGACGTCCACTGCTCTCCGCATCGACGCCATGGCCCTTGTCCATCGGATTATCATCCGCAGATACTTGTTTCACTACGATTTTGTCAAACATCTGGTTGTTAACCCCCCTATTCGTGCCAGTGAGATTGGAAACATTTCTTTCAGAAGATACAACCATGCTGGTGGCGTAGTAGTCATCACAGTTATGTCTTCTCCACATCCTATACACAAGGAAGGGTGTTTGCGTGGGTTCTTCCGAATCTTCGGCATCTAGCTGTCCTGTAAGTGCAAGTTCGACGACCATGTCTCTGGGAAGGAATGCCCCAGATTCTGGTCTCTTCATCTTCATCCTTTTGGTACGCTTTGAATTAGACTGCTCCTGCGGTTCTGTCCAGTTCGGATCATCATAAACAAAGAAGGAAGATACAACTGCATCAAAGCTCATGTTTGTTGAGGACGTTACTGCAAACTGGGCTTGCATCAATCTGCCCTTCACCGCGTCACTTGTTTCGAACGTGATGTTAAGAAGGAGCCCTTTTCGAAGTTGCACCGTCAAACCATCTTCGGTTGGAATCCGATAAACAGATAGACTCCCAGCCCTATTCTGTATTATTGGAGTGTCCTCAATATCCAAGAACCTTGGTACCTCGCTTGACGGATCCATATCATGCCGTCTTCCTTGCACCATCTCCCGCAATCTTGCTGTCGAAAAGTCAAGTTTCGCCCAGTCGCTAGGCCTTACAATCATGGTAGGAGCGCTGTCCTGTGAGGATTACTTTCCAACGCCAGCCTTCGACCGAGACTTCGAGAAATCCACAGTAAACATTTCTACACGACAAGGAACGAAGAAGTTGGATTTCGCAAATGAACGAACACGTCTCTTCAGAGTAGATGTACTTGGCAGTTTGAGAGTGAGCTGCCTTTCATTCCGTCTCCAGTTCCTAAAGTTAGCAAGTGTCTGATACGCAGTCTCGCTGAGACGTGTGCTCCCAGTTGCTGTTATCAGTGATGCAATATTGGTCCAGGTCAATCGAATTCCACCAGAAGCACCGTCGAACATGCTGTCTATCAGTTCTTCGCACCCTTCAGCTTCGTAGACAACGTCCTGCTCAACGCTGAATCCAATGTCTAATCCAGAAATTCGTTCGCTTTCTTCACAACGGAGCGTGTCATTTCGTTCGGAGTGAGGACTTAATGGAAGTGCCTCCACGCCGTCATGCATCTTGCCTTGTTTGTCTTGGAGGTCGCTTAAAAGCCCGTCTTTCAAAAGGGAAGCATAGGATTCTGATTGACGGTCTAGTAATTTGAATCTATCCCCTGGACGTTTTGCTGGCTTTGTAGACAGTTGCCTACATGGCCTTGCTCTTTTTCGATGTCTTTCAAGCTGAGGTTCAGAAGAAGATGGTGCGTGCCCATCCGAAGTAGTCCCTTGTGATGCAACATCTTCGGAACGCTTTGCATAAGGTCCGCGTTTTTTAAGAACCCAACGACTCTTGCTTTGACGCCCCATCTGTGACGGTTTCGACCAGGTTTGCCACTGGAAGTGGGGCTGCAGTGAAGTTTGGCATGGACCTCGGCATTAACAAGACTTCAGCAAGCTTACTGCTCTACAGACGAAAGAAGGTCTTTTGTTACATTTGGCAATGCATACGGTTGTACCGTTAATATTAAAGCTTGGTTCAATGAATAGAAACGGTAAGAATGAGATGCTCCTACTCGCATTTTGATGTGATACCGCACGAAAGAAGCTCAATGGATGGCTGTCATTAAGGGCAACCATGCCATACCGAATTCAGTAATTTCAAATTGAGATTTCAGAACCTCTATTCTGCTATTGACACGTGCCCATGAAAATGTAACTGATTTTCACTCAGATGCCCTGCTCGAACTCAGAAAAGGCGGTAGTTGGATATATCAAACTACCGCCTACTGCATATATAGTTCCAGGACCAGATCCAACTCTCTGCACGCCCCTCGTCCGCAGTCCTGACCCACCACACATCTTCTTTTCTGGCAGTTTCATTTCTGCGAGTTGCGTGTTCGGTTGAAATCTCATGCACAGTAAGTGACGCCACTTCTGCCACAATCCTGACCCACTGCGAATCCTCTTTTCTGACAGTTTCATTTCTGCGAGTTGCGTGTTCGGTTGAAATCTCATGCACAGTAAGTGACACCACTTCTGCCACAATCCTGACTCACCGCGCATCCTCTTTTCTAACAGTTTCATTTCCGCGAGTTGCGTGTTCGGTTGAAATCTCATGTGGAAACACGAGTGCGCTGCACACGTTGGGTAAGTGAGCGCTTTCTCTAGGCAATACCGTTTTGCGATTAGCTACAAAGCTTTAACGTACGTTCGCACATTCTCTAACGCATTGAAAGTGTCTAAGAACTGTTCTGACCAATCCTCACAGCGTTCCTTGTCTCACTGCAGGTCAACCCGCCCATCGTCTAACTCAGGATCAAGTAAGCCATCAGTACATGTAATGTGACCGTAACTGACCTCTCCTGTTATGTTTCTTGGCGTTGATTATTGTATTTAACGGAAGCGCAATGAACCACCGCCGCGATATTTCGGTATTTGGACGGGGTAGATGTAGTGTATGTAGCCGTAACAATACTCTTTGGTTGCTACAAATAAATGTGATGTGAACGCCGCTAGAACTTCTATCGGTTTCATCCTTCGGGATGGGACCGTTTCTGGACCAGCGCGGTGACATCACCTTTGCAAGAAAGGCACTGGACTAACATTTCATTGACTGAGAGTAAGTCGCGGCATTACGTCTAGTGCTGCATTGGGGCTGCGAATGGACACATGTTGTCATTGCCCTGGAGCAGCAAAACATAGTCGTCGGTGACTGCGCAGGTGCAGCGGTGATCATCGTCTCATCATTACCTCAATGTAACAAAGTTTGGCCCTGCAAGACCTACTCCGTGTGCAGCTCCAGCCCACCATCTACCGCCACGGGCCAGGTAGAGCCGCTGTGCCATAACTATGCTGCTGTCTAGCCAATGGCGTCATTGGTAAAACATGTGCAAAATCGCGACATGAAATCAGCAAGCGTTGCTACATTTATGACACATTTTTTGCTGGCCCGGACCAAAATATTTGCGCAAATTTTTTATTGCCTCAGATAGGCTGATTTGACCTTCCTGCGAAGAGTTCAGGACAGCCCAATGGGAAGCTTTCGGTGACCCTACTGAGTGGGTGGGGGCTGGTGGGGCTAGAAGGTTCGAAGTGACTGACAAGGGCCTGCTCGGTTTCCGGCCAGCCGGCCCCGGTGGTGGCTGCTGTTTGGTGGTGCCGCCCCGATTGGTGTGATCGGTGCTGCAGTTCGTACACGGGTCCCGCGTTAATGGCCACTACGGACTCAGGCGGACTGAAGCACGAGTGAGAGGGCGCTACTGGTGGCCGTCATGGAGAAGAGACATCAGGACGAGAATCGCTCGGTGCGTTGCGTGCACTGCGGTAAAAGCGGGGAGACCAAGGCGAGGTGCGTCAATGGTGGTGTACCACCCCAGCCGCCGGTTTCAGCAGGTGGCAGTCCATGTCCAAACAATAACACCAAGGACTCAGGCTGGCAATATCAAGGTCCTCGTGATGATTGACACCTTCACGCGGTTTGCCCGCGCGGCGCCTATCCCAGATGAGAAGGCGGAAACTGTGGCGAGAAAGATCCTTGATGAGTGGGTGGCAATCTTTGGCGCCATGGAGACACTTCTGAGTGACAGAGGCCCCAACTTTATCGGGAAGGTAGTGTCGAACATGGCCGAGCAGCTGGGCACAAAGCGGGTAACGACTTCCCCGTTTCACCCACAGGCGAACGGGTGTGTGGAACGATGGAATAGGACGCTCGCGCAAGATATAGCCTGCTTTGTGTGCACCGGACAAGACGACTGGGACCTCCACTTCTCCCTGGCTTGCCTGAGATATAACACCGGAGTACACGAGGCGACTCAGTTATCACCGTTTGAGGCGATGTTTGGGATAGAGGCGTTTGTAGCGTGGGGAGAAGTGGAGGCCGACCGGGTAATGGGGGAGCCCTACAGCACCGCTAGGCACCTCAAGGAGCTCCACTCCAGGCTTCTGGCGCAAGGTATGAAAGCGCGCAGGAACGCGGCTGCTCAGTACGACCGCGTGGTGAGGAATTTAGGCCTGAAGCCAGGGGATCGCGTCATGGTGTGGGCCCCTGACCTCGTCAGCAAGGAGGGAAACAAGATAGTTACCTCCTGGCTTGGACCCTACGTGGTGGAACGAAAACTGTCGAAGGTGAGCTGCTGTCTACGTTCAGAAGTCGGAGGAATAAGCGCGCGAGTGCACCCAAACCGCATCAGACGCATCTCACAGGAGGCCGTCCAGACTGCGGATCCGAAAGAAGGTGTCTTTCCGGACGGGCTGAGGCTATTGGATAAGATCACTGCCGTAAAAGATAGGCCGTGCCCCAAGACGGGAGGGTCCGAGAGGTGGTTCAGAGTGCAGCTCCGCGGGCGCGCGTCCCCGAGATGGACGCCGGAAGCCGCACTCCCGGAGGTAATTGTGAAGTTGTATGATGACCGGCAGGGCGACGTAGGCCGCGAGGATCGAAGCGAAGGCACCGACGCTGCCAGACAGGGGCTGGGGAGGACTGCTGTACCAGGTTCAGAGCATAGCCGAGAGGATACGCTCCCGCCATAGTCCTGCTCCGCGAACTGACGCACAGGGACATAGGAAAAGGGACGGGTGTTGCGGATTCAAATTTGATTTCTACGCGACACGTGGTACACGTGAGAGCTGCAGCCTATGGGCTGGCGTTCAATGCGTGGCACATGTCGACACTGTCGGGTGAGGGAATCTAGGGGAGGCGAGGACGTTGCCGGGAAGCGAGGACGTTGCGGGGAAACGAGGACGTTGCGGGAGGACGAGAACGTTTGGACCCTGTGGTGTCGTTGGGCTGGAGGCTGACACAAGGCGCTGAGAGGAGCCGCCCGAACCAAGGGAGGTGTCGGGCGGAAGCGCGGACAAGACGTTGGACGTGGGCATAACGTTGGGCTCGGCGGTGTGCCAAGGAGAACGGCGGGATCGGAGAGAACAGGAGACTTAAGAAGACCAGGAGATCGCGACGGAGGGGCTGAGGCAACGGCCCGAGTCTCGGGGGGTGGCAGCTGGTGCCGGCACGGGACTTGGGGGACGGAACGGCCGCCAAGGGCGGCGGGTATCGGTAGTATAAGATAGACGTGACGCGCATGTAGGAAAGGTATCGAGGAAGCTACAGGCGAGCTGGAGGTAAACTCGAGGACTACTTTCAGATCCTGCTGCGTCCGCGATCGGTGAGGTATGCGGCTTGGACTAGCCGCAACACTACAGTATTCTTCGTCTTGTTTTGGAAATTTGTTTTAGTTTAGCTTTCACTTGTGAATGATAGCAATAAGCGATATTTGCGAGTTGATACTTTCAGCTGTATCAGCATTAATTGTCTTTTTTGTGGCGTATATATTAACTGAATGAATTTAATAAATAGCATACTGTAATCATCGTGCCGACCTATAATACTGGTACACGTTTGCAAAAACTGAAAGTAATTTCTTCAATTAGTGTGAATGGATCATGAGCTGTACAGCTATAATAGTCGTTCACGTTTGTAATATCTGAATAATTCATTTTATTTGATTTGACCGGTATGAAGGAATCATGTTCTGTAAAGCTAGAATACTGACACTCCGACAAAAACCTTTTGTTTCTGAAACCAAGTTTTGAACCCTCTCTCTAACATCCAAATTTAATATCATTACACCCATCACCATTGCCCAAATCCAAATTCAGGATCAAGTCGCTTCCAGTACCTTTGCCACAACATGAATCCCAATGATCCCACTGCATGTAACGGTTGAAGGACAAGCACAGTATGTATGTCTTTGTAATTTTACTTTGTATAAACATACTGCGCGCGTCCTTCCCGAATGGACTGGCTCCTCCATTCTTTAAAAGGATGGCATAGAACTACAACATAATTTCTATGCCATACGTCTGTATTTCTGATTTTCTAAAATTTCCTATGCAGAGACCATGCAAGCCCATGCTCACAATTGGAGCGGTTATCATAACTTTTCCATGGGGATTTGCTTAGGCCTGGTCCTATGCAATACCAAACATGTTCCATGGAACCGTCCATGCACCAGTCTATGTCTGCATGGGGCAATGGTGGCCAAACCAATTCAGATATGTTCAATGCAAGCTCATGCAGGCATTGGTGTGCATGGGTGTTCATGGGCTCCGCATGGCGGATTCAATCCAAGTTTTAGTTTTGCCAAACATGTTCCATAGAACCGTCCATGCAACAGTCTATGTCTGCATGGGGTCATGATGGCCAAACCAATTCAGATATGTTCAATGCGAGCTCATGCAGGCATGGGTGTTCATGGGCTACGTTCACACAAATGTGGAGTTTACATAAACTGGAAGCAACCATGTGGCTCAAGGGTCAGGACACTCCATTTAGAGTCTTATCTATATTCGCTGTCCGCGTTGCGGGGATAGAGAAACACCATTCATTTTGAACGCTCTTTTCGTCAGCCCTTGGTTCGCGTTAAAGCTGGTGCACACTTGTGCTTATCGAGTATGATTTGGTGATGCGCGATTATCTGAACAAGACAGAATGAGTGAGGCTATTTTGCTTTCGACTCTGTTGCATATGTGGTATTGCTTGAGAACAGGCCAGCTCGTCACAGCAGGCAGAAGTCGAAGCAGTCTTTCTCATGTAACATGTCCATATACAAATGACTAGAAGAGGGATGACCATGGACAGAATGAAAAGCAATCAATGATTTCTTAATGTGATGAGTTGCCGGAATAATCAAGAATAGTTCCAAGAAGAATAGAAAACTTGAATGTGTCATAAAATGATGAAGCTGATGGGAGCTATCTCAAACTAGCAAGATCTGACAAATAGCCGGAGATCTTGCAAAACGTCGTCGGTTTATGAGAAGTTTTCGAAACAAGACATCTGGTGTTATCGTGCAACAGCGAGAATACAACAAGTCACACTCACCAAAACTCTTTGATATAGTTCATCAATAACAGAAATCCTCACGCCTTTGAAGCGCCATCACAACCCTATTTTTTCCACGGCGTTGAAAATATTTTGGTCTTATAGGCTGGCGGTGGAACATCTGAGACGCAAAGTTCTGTTTGGCCTCCCCTGCAGCCCCTTTGCATCCAACCACTGAAAAAGCACGGCATGATATGAGGATGTTTGCGACATGACAATCGCAAAGGACTGATACACTGCCGTCAAGTTGGCAACCTTTTCGGTTGCGCCGCTCTTCAGCAAATCAATTTGATCCAGCATGGGGCTGTCTGGGATGCTAAATTTACGCGAGAAAAAGTTCGGGGAGAGAGCAATGTCGTCCCAAAAGGGCCAAAAACCATTCGGCTCTCGCTTGTCGACGATATATGGATGTTGTATACAGAAAAACATTCAGCCAGCACGAATGCTTGCCTGCAGGAATTTACGACGGTGCTCTGTCTAATAGTTTTTGAGCCTAATGTGTACGTAATCTTGGCTCACGGCCAAGGCGCAGCGTTTGCGCAGATGCTCCGAGAACATAGTTGATCTTATCTGCCGATAGGACGTCATGCCTCTTTAATACCGTGAGCGGATGATTCAAAGTAAGGTTGCATACCAACATTGAAGCATTTGGCGATGAGAAACTCTTGTCGAGCAAGCCTTCGGTAGGTCGACGATGGCTTGTCAGATACCAGAAAGTCCACTACCCATCGCGTTAACAACAGGACATGTTCGAAAATCAAGAAAGAGACCGCTGGATACCGCTCACCAACGTTACCGATAAAATCCGGGAGAGCCAGTTGAATTGCTGGCGTCGTAATAGTAACGAGAGCAGCCGTGGTCACGATAGATGCAGTGGACAAAAATTTCAGGAAGGGGAACCATCCTCCTATGTCCGCTGCATCATCAGCATCCGGTCGCTGGTGTACGGCGAGCATTTTGTATGTGTCCGTGCGGCATTCCGCCATATTGTTGAGAAAGTTAATCAGTGCTGCGAGCGGAAACGCGAGGCCAAACATCACTAGAAAACCATGTTGAATTACAACTTCTCCATAGTCTTCAACCGTCGACCGATACGGAGGCATTCTTAACTCTTCTACGAGATCTTGCGTGTCTGCATCGTCAATCGTAGCGCCTGCCGCGAGCAGTTGTATGCGCTGGGTCGTGTCCATTTCTTCAACTAGCTCGCGATGCTCTCTCCTTTTCAGCCACTGAGTGACGCGCAGTTTGATAAATGGCATCCCTACTTCCATGAACTGCTGCACCGTCGCCTTTGTGATGAGCAATGAAGTGAGCAGCGTCCCAAGCTCAACCATGCAGTCCGGAGCTCCAGATGCATCCAAAAGGCAAGGGTCTGATGGCGTGAATGGCTTGACAAACGCGATATAAAACAATGTAATGTAGTCTGTCGCAGTGGTCAGCAAGGTCTGTTCAACTTTCAAAATCGGATTGGATGTGCTTGCAAAGACGCATCAAACTTACTGGACACAAACTGAAAGGCAAATCGCTTGGTAATGATGCTGTTCTCAGACGCCTGAGTCGTACGATGATTCTCCCACTTTGACAGCTTGAGCGTAGCACGCTTCCAAAGAGGGTCTGCAACTGAAATTATCACCGCCTGTGCCATACCTGGGGCAAACTTGGCAAACGCATGCGAGCCGAAAAGGCCGGTAATGGATTTTTTGAAGAAGAGGTTCAGAAACGAGCACGCGCCCACACATGATGCGAAAAACAGGGTGACCAACGAGCTGATGTAAACGCGTCGCTGGACGTCGCGCTTACTGGCATACGGAAAGACCGGCAACGACGAAAAGGTCAAGCCCGTAATCGGGGCGTCCAGCACAAAGTCTGGGTCATTCCCGCCGCCAATCCGAATGACGTCCTCGCCACTCGGCTCGAACGCGGCATGCGCGCCCGTCACTCGCAGCAGCTGCCCGCGGATCCTCGATCGCAGCCCCGGCTCTCTGGCGCGTTCGAAATCGTCCGCAGCCGCCCTTTCCGGACCAAGATCCTCCAGGTTGACAAACCCGCCGCGGCAATAAAAACCTTGCCTATCATCGCCTTCGAAATCGGCGCGAATGCCGTTTTCGTTGTCCTCGTAGAACTTGTCCAACCCCCACTTGACGTTGAGCACGGCGTTCCTGCGCTTCCAATAGTCGAGCCAAGAGGTCCCCCAGAAGCACAAGCCGAGTTCAATCACACGTTTTAGTTTTAGTTTTGGCCGTGTACTGCCCGAAGAACGTCTCAACGTTCGAATCTTCATGAGATTTGGCAGCGGACACTGCCAAAAATTAAAATTGTGTAAATCTACAAATTATGTATTAATCTAAACATTATTTAAAATTCAACAAATTATTTATTTATTATCAGTATTCATGCAGAATTGAACTCGCGACCAAAAGAAAGGGTAGCAGGGGAGTGGTACCGAAGCACACCACCCCTGCTGAAACCCCTTCTCCATCGCCCCGCCTTTGCGTGCGCACGACTACCGACCTTTCTGGCGGTGCCAGAAGAAAATTTCCAACCAATTTATATCCGACGATTTCGTGCTACAGTATCGGCCCCCCCTTGACTAGTGAAAATAAAGACAGATTATAATGTTAGAGAAATAAATGAACTTTTCTGTATCGGCCCACCGCCCACCCTTGCAATTCAATAAAATTCCTCCCCTGCGCAATTTTACACGTGGCTGCAGTCGAGGCATTGCCCGCCCCAGCATTTAATATCCGACGCTCCTCTGCCAACAGGGGGCGCTGCAACTCCTGCAGCCCAGCCTCCCCCCTCTTCGTAACCTCCTGTTCCGCTTTCCACCACTTCCGGACGTCAGCTCGCGCTGCAGAAGCGTCTCCACCCGCACGGCGACAGCTGCGCCCACGACTCAGTCGTCCGCGCAGACGTGCCACACGCCCGTGGTGCGCCTGCCCCACACGCGCGCCGCTGCCGTCGCGCCGGCAAAGTTGATCGCGGAGAAGAGGCTGGCTCGTGCACAAAGTGCAGGGGGAGCTGATAGGACAGCCGATCTGCACCGCCAGATTGCGCGCTCATCCCTCACGTGGTCATCAAGACGCACGCCGAGTTGGTGGCGCGCAACGCCGTCGACCTCTTGTCTCCGCCGACCCTTCCGCCCTCCATGAGCCCTTCGTACAGCTGCCTCTCGTCCAGCTCGCCCTCCATCCCGTCCCTGCTCTTCGCCGACGCGTTCTCCCTCCGCAAGTACCTCCCGATCCAGCGCACGCTCGTACAGCTCCAGGGCGCGGACCTCGTCCATTTCCACTCCTTCCGTGCCGTGGTGTAGCAGCAGACCAAGATTGTCCAATGCATGCACGTCGTCCCTCCTGTCAATCGCAAGCTCGTACAGCTCTGAGGCCCGAACCCCGTTCTTCACGAACCCCCCGAGCCGTCCTGCAGTAGGAGGCCGAGATGCACCATCTCCCATTCGTACAGCGTTAACCGCGTTCGTCTCGACTCCTTCAGTGCCCTTGTGAAGGAAGAGACCGAGATTGACCATCGAAGCGACATCATTACCCTTCTCGATCGCACGCTCAAACTTGTCTATGCCGTGTTTCCCTCGAATCCCTCCACATCATATGCCAGCAGCGTGCCGAAATTGAATATAGAATGGACATGATCTTGTTCCTCAATCGCCCTCCTCTATAGTTTGACAGCCCGCGCTCCATCCTTCCCAACTCCGTCGTTCCCATCCCTCATTACGTTGCCAAGCTTGTATATCGCGTCGACACACAGGTCTACTTCGATCGCACGTTCGTACAAGTACACGGCGCAAGCCGCGTTCCTATCGACCCGCTCTGCGCTCTTCTACAACAGCAAGCCGAGAGCGACCATCGCGCTGACGTCATTCTTGTCGATCGCGTTTTCGTACAACTATGCAGCACGGACTGCATTCATGTCGACCCCGTCTGCCCCCTTCTCCAGTGGTGTGCCGAGGCTCACCATCGCGGCGATATGACCGTGATCCCCAATCGCACGTAGGTCCTCAGTTCGATCCCTCTCTCCATCTACTTTTTGATACGTACTTATCTCTCGGCTTAACCGCAGTGTTGGAACACCTCCCGTCGACTTCCCCAATGAAATTGAACTCAAGAACCTCCTGAAGTTGGCTTGACCATTGGCTTGACCATTTCCTTCCGACTGCTGTGAAGTTTGATAAGAAGATCTTCTCTGTAGCTCGTGCCACGTTTGATCATCTTAACGTAGTATTTCATTCGTTCACGGAACTGAACGTTTTCATCGTGCTTCTTCTTTGGTCAACGTAGTCAAGTTCTATGGCTGTACGACGATGAGCTGCCAGAAAAGGGTCGAATCGATCATTCTTGGGAGTACGTTGATACTTGTGTGTGCTGAGTAGCTGTGGCAATGGAAGGCGTGTCGGCATTAGGGAACATCGGAGCGTCGAGCATGGTGATATATGAGCAGTGGCGGGCTCGGGTGTGGGAAAGGAAAGAGGTGTCCGACCCCGACTACCTGCCAACCGAAAACGTCAACCTCTTTTTCGATATATGTTACAAACAATTATGACATGCTGGATTTTTTGAAATCATCCGCCTGCACTGTTGCACAATCGTGCCTGTAGCCGCTAGCATTCCCACGCACAGAGAGCGACCTTCAACAATGCTTTGAGGTTCGGTGGCGATTTTTTTTACGATTCGCGATGTGGGCAAGCTGGGCACCATGCTCATCTGCTTCGTCCAGGTCATGCTGTGCGGCTTCGACGTCGTCTAAGGTATGAGAAGACACCGTCACTGCCCCCGTCTGCTGGTCGTGCTTAGAGTGGGGCGCGGCGCAATTTACGTTGAACATGCTAGCGCAAGAAATGCTTGGTTGTTCGGGGGAGGCACAGACAGACGGATCACCGGGAATTCATTGTTGTGTACTATTCGAACTTTTTTTGGTATGGCACTAGTATTTACGTTCTATTACAAGCCTTCAGGTTTGAGTACTACCCCTCGCCGTCGAAACTTATCGGATCAAACTGGGAAGACGTGAGCTCGCTAACGCCCACCAAGCCATCGCACACATCTCCGATCCACTCGCAGACATATTTCTTGAATGCTGAAGGTCTGAGAACGACGCGGTCGCAGTCCTTGCCCTCCTTTATCGAATACGGGCAGACGTACGAAAAGGTTATCTCCCTCGTATCGTTTGCATGCTCAAAAGTCTCCCCGCTGGCATCAGAGATCAGAGTCTTCTCCAGCTCTTCTGGAGCAACCCTCTCAACTATTTCGCGCAACGTTTCGTGAATACCCAGCGTTGCTTTCGGTAACAAATGTGAAAGCACGTCAGTGAACATGGCGTGCGAAACTCCACCTTTGCTCAGAACCTTCAGCAACGCAGAGTGTATATCGCTCTCCTCTGCACCATCGTCGGATAATTTTGTCGCAATGCCCAGCGCTGTCCTCGCCAGTGCCACCTGCATTACGCAGCGCGTCGCGATCCAGGCATCGAGGCGGGCGAGCGTCAAAATTGATGCTACGCCAGCCCTGAGGCGCTCTTTTCCCAATCGTAGTCCAGCCCACTCCTTGTAAATATCCCGAGCGGTGTCAAAAACGAACAAGATGTCAACGCCACTCTCTCCAATATTATCGCTCTCTGAATGCCCAGGCGGCACCACTGTACGCCAGTGGTCTAGGCTACCAGAGGTAATACAGTCAATACATGCTCGCATAATTTTGTCGATCCCGCCGCTGTCGTCATCTGCAAACGCAATTCCCATCATTTTCACGTCTTCGCCAGCAGCATTGTTCAGAGCATGAATGATGTAGTCGACTGAGGCACTCTTCAGCTTGTTTTGAACCGGAATACAACTGACGTCCCACACCTTGGCCACCCTGGTCCAAACCGTTCGCTTGAGGCTGGACATATATGATGACGCCTTGTCAGCCACCTCCGCAGAGAGCTTAGATGCCCCTTGGATGCCATTGAAGATGCATGCGCCCGAAATCTCCTCCTTGGATGCTGCTCTCAGAGCACTGGTAAGCGATCCGCTTTCGAGAGCCATCTTGTATGCAGTGCGAGCCAGAATGGTAGGAGACAATTGCGGCGGTAGAAGTGCGCCGTTTGTAATGCCTAGCTTCGCCACATCGAGTGGTGGTACCGCCGCTCGAGTGCCGCCTCCCAGCGGTCCGATCCCATCGCCTTCAGCGATCTTCAGAGGCGAGGGAACCCACCGATAGTCTGCAATTCCTGGCGACTGCTCCATCGGAGTAAGATTGCGCATGCAACGACGCGCGATGTCATCAGAGGCATATTTCATCACCACGACAAGGTCGCGTTGAAGCGGGGTGATCGTGTCAAGGAATGCCTCGTCCTTTTGACGCTTCTTCTTGGTCGCAATGACTGCGCGCTCGGCAGCGGCGGCAGCCTGGCGTCCTCCACGAGACGAACCTGCAACCAGGACCTCCAACGCAGCCTTGGCATGCGAGAGCTCCATCACCTGCGCATTCAGACGAGCAACCTCGATCATTAACGAATTGATCTTCTCACCTTGTAGCTTTTTCACTTCTTGCATTGTCTGCATATAAATGTGTTGCTCATCAGCCCTCGCTCTCTCACGGTTGAGCAGTGATGCGATCTGCCGCTGCAGTACAGCTGCGTCGGCACCCGCGGCCGTGTCGCCAGTCGACGCTCCGGCGACAACAGCGGGGGGCGAAGAACTTCGGTCCGGGGGAAGGACATCTGTAGCGCGACTGAGTTTGGGGACCGTAGAATCCAAGTGTAGTGCCACGTTGGTGGCCAGAGGCCCGATTTCACTGTCTAGTCGCGTCGGGATCGCCGCGCTCAAGTCGAGAGCGCTACCATCTCCCTCCCTGCTCTCGGGCTCATGGCTTGAGATTCCGTGGCTTCCGCGGTTGGCTCTTTTCCTTTTACGAGCCACTGAGGGAAGTCCGCAATCAGCCACGGTTCTTGTCTCGGAAGCGAGGCCACGCCGCAATCGCTTGCTTCTCCGGACCGGTGACTCCGGTTCCTCATTCAGCCTCCCCCACCGGCGGCCCACAGTCATCAGGCAGGCCGAAACAGTGGTGCGCCGACGGACCTGAGGTTCAGACCTCAGGAGGATTGGCGAAGCTGCGTACGTACTCGTCCTCGCCAGACTACTCCACCGCAGAAAATTGCGCCTGCCTGAGGCACTAACTCAAGCTTTACGCCGGCAGTAAATTTTTGCTGGAGTAAATTGCTCATGACCGTTACAGAATTATGTAGCGATAGTTTAATTGCGAAACATTATAGTCAAATTTACGCTAGTAAAGTTGAACGTTTTATTTGAAGCCCTTCTGTAGTCGACGACCATTGCCGCACGCGACGAGCGCGTCGGCACGTCAGAGGAAGGCGAGACAAGCCTACAAAGAGCTGCGCGACGGCGCTGGGTGAATGCGATCCAAGTTCGCCCGGTTCACATGCGGGATAGAGACAACAACTTTTTCAGCCTTCCAATTTTTCCTGCGAGTCTATCGGGTGGCGTCCAGGCGCGACGTGTGGGTCGAGAAAGACGGGAGAAATACATGCGGCGCTGATCTAGAGGAATTGAGGGCGTGTGTATACTGGTAGCATTTCGCATCTGGCACGAGTGATAGTACTGTACCAAGCAACAGTAGGATGAGTGTGGAGCGGGGGGGTTTCGGGGTTTGTCGCTGCGATTGGGGAGACCAGACATGGTGCGTTTCAGGAAGGGGAGAGAGAGGAGGGGTGCGTGGGGGCCATGGTTTGCTGGCGCTGAGTAAGACCAAAGAAGGAGGGAGGCGATGCGGGCATCGGGAATGGTTTGTTGAGGCTTCTGTGGATGTGCCGCGGAGCGATGTTGACCGAGCTTCTACAAGTGGTACATTTGTTATTGCGTAGAACGTCACAGCGAGAAGGGCAATGCTATCGGGAATGGGATTGTGTGTGCAGCTTGAGGACAGTTGGGCAAATGTTTATGGCAGCTCACGTGTACGCAGGTGCATGTGTGTATGATTTTTGCAACTGCCAGGCATTTTGCTTTCTGAAGAATCGTGCATCCTGATTACATCAGCTCTCTTGAGCGGGGAGGCATGAAAACACTTTATCACGATCGACATTGTGGGACGCTCTTTGTCTCGATTGACTCAGTCAGTGTCTTTTCAAGATTTTGACGAGCGGTCCGTATTCTCAGAGTTGTCCCAGCGGTTCCGATTGCAGTGCTAAGGCTGCGATTAAGTAGAAGGAGCATTACGGGTCGTGAGGTCTGTGATCATGCTGGTCTGCAGTGGAGTACCTCATCTTACGCATTGGCTGCTTAAATCGGTTGATGTAGAATCGATGCGTCTCCCATCCACTGCGGATGAGGGATGGTTGCGACCTCGTGCCTCTCAACTCATCATCGCAACGAACGACGTGAAGCAAGCCGCGGATTGAGCCGACATATTGCACATCAATGTAAGCGAGATCTGTCATTTCCGTAGACGTTTCAGCTTCGCACGCAGGTGCTCCTGGAGAAACAGTTTCATCTTCTCCCCTCACAGCCCAACGAAGTTTCACGCAGTTCAAGGCGCGGTCAACGGCATCGATTTCGTCCCCGTGAACACGATCGTAGTACCGAATGAAACAAATCTCGATGTCATCTCTCTTCACAGATGCCTCAGCCAGGAGGTGACCCCGTCGCGGGATTTTGATAGCGATAAAAGCCAGTACTTTCGCAATGTAGACCTTTCGAGGCACAATTCCGCCTGTGCCTCCCGGCGGATCGTCGCCACTCTCCTCAATCATGACATTATCCTGTCTCGCTACTTTGCTGCCGTAGTAGCTGTGTGACGAGACGGCACGCTGCATCTCTCTGTCTCCATTGTCCATAGTTAAAATCTCAAAGTCGCCAGCGCCGCTCTCAGGCGCCTCACAGCCCTTTAACGTTGGGCACGGGAGGCCAGCAACAGATGCAGTAGCGGGTCTTCGCACAACAGAGTCAGCCAGTGGCCTGTGCTGCTCTTGGATTGAATCAACATACCACTGCAAACGTCCGGGACCTCCGACATCTTCGCAAAGTTCTTGCACCGCAATGTTGGGTCCTAGCTCGCCTGAGTGCTGGAGAAGGCTGCCGCATGAACCTGCATGTGCATGAATCTGTGCCCACATCATTATGTCGCCCCCACCAGACAAGCCTGCAGCGTCCTCACGCACCATCTCCTGTTTGATCTTTGTGAGTGATTCCGTCCTTCTGCGCTTACCCATTAGCTTGGCGATGACTTCCTCCCTGAGCGGAAGCATCCGGGTGCTCATCGACCTCGCACTGGTCTCTTGAGCTCCTTGAGCAAGCACCAAGCGCCGCATTGCCTCTTCCTGCCTGGTGTCTTTGCGTTTCGAAGTCTTGTCATATGCTGTCTTAAACAGTTTGTGGCTTGCCTCGTACGAGTCCGCGCTGTAGTTTGATAAGCTCCCACACATCTTGATGTCTGAGACAAGGTGTCGAAGAGCATGGAATTTCGGAAATGCCATACCACTTGCCTGGTACTTGCCAAACACCTCGATTGCTTTGTCCTGGAAATTTGAGATCTGGTCGGCGAGCGCGTCGAGCTCAACTGCGGTGAAGCCAGGCTCCGAGAAGCGGGAGGTAGCTGTAGCCACCAGTTCTTGATAAAGGACGCAAACAGTCGTCAAAGGAGACTTATTAATAGTGCCACAAAGCCTGTCCAACAGAGCAAAGACGAATGGCATGACTTGATCAATGCCGGCGAGGTCTTTGGCCTCAAGCATGGCAACTATCCCTGTTGATGTGAAGAACCCAGAGAGCTCATCGTTTGTCCCGGACTTCGTGAAATCAAACTTAAGCCCCACGCAGGGCGATTCTGCCTGAATACGCTTTAGAAACGCGTTACATCTTTTCAATACGTCGACTCTAGCCGACTTGAGCTTTCTTGGACCTCCTTTGGAATTCAGCAGCTCTGTCGTGCTTAGCAATGGATCTTTCAACATTTCGCTCGCACAGACCTTAAGAGTCCGCGATAAACCCAGGAAAAAATTATGCAATGTTTCAAAACGCAGCAGTTTCGGCAGTGCCAGTTCTTCGGTTAGATCCATGAACGGCCACTTCAAAAGGGCAGGGCGAACCGTCGTCACGCCTACCAGTCTCATGTTTTCTTGTAGGGACTTCTTTCTCGCCGTATCACAAGCCTGCTCAGCGACTTCGAACTTATTCAATCGCTGCACAGTGTCCAATATATTACGTGGAATGCAAGGCTCTTCCGAGGCAAGATCGAGCTTCGCAGTGTACCCCCGAGGGCAGTGCCCGTGCACCGTGCCCCCCACGTCCGATGCTTCGGGCATATCCGCAACATATGAGGCTAGAACAGGGTGGCATTTTCGGACATTTCCCTCTCCATCTGCTACGACTATTCCAGTGCGCGATACATCCCAAAGCGGAAGCAAGGCCTCCTTGATTGATGCCTGAAATACACGGCTCTTCGATAATCGCCGCTCTTGGACTGAAACTCTTTCTGGCATTACAAAAGTATGTTCCTCTTCCTCGCGGCACCAATATTCCTCGTCATCGCCGGTAGAGTTGGCAACATTAATTGCAGCCCGCACGAATTCAACTGGAAAGTACGCAACGATAGTGTCGCCGTTGGAGATGAGCTCCTGTCGGATCGTCTGAGTCATGTTCAGAGAGCAGATATGGAAAGGCAGGAAGGAGTGAGATCCGACTTTCAAAGTCTGGCACGATTTGTCTGAGTAAGCTTGAATCGCTCCGACGAAGCTGTAATTATCAATCCAGAATCCACCGCCATCGCCACTGATGATGAATTCCTTTATCAGAGGAACCACTTTTTCTATAAGAGCGCAGCCCATCGTGTGATTGTAAACTCTTACATTGGCGCGGTTCGTTTCTATGAATGGATCGAAGAAGAGCTGGTGTGACTGAGCTTTTGCAAATTGGCGCTTGAGAGAATCGACTGGCGAGCGGAACCAGCCAACTCCATACACGTTGCAGTTCTTGGGGTCGTAGATGGTCTGCTGCTTGAAGTTCAGATCCGCGAGCCAGCATTTAGCGTCCTCTTCTGCTTTCTGGCGCATTTCCTGAATAGATTCGAAGCCGATCCTGAGTAAGCTTGCATCAAATGACTGATGTTGGAGGAGATTGATGATTGTGTTCGCCTGTCGATCACCACCTTTGTCGCCGATCTCCAGCACCACATTTCGCAGTGCGTGAAACACCTCTTCCTTCGTCGCATCCTCAGCTCGCGACTCCTCTACACCTGACGTATCAGCTGCGGTTGCCTCTTCCGGTTGTTCATCCTGCCCTGTTGCATCCAGTGCGAAATGGGGCGAAAACGTTTTGCTAAGGCCGGCGGCTGGCAGGATAACATTCGAATCTTGCGCTGCCAGTCGGATCCTATCCTCATACCGCTCTTGCAAGGCACGACCGGTGAGTTGGAAGCTCCCACGCAAACGACGAGACTTCACGGGTGGCGGTGAGTCAGAAGCGTCAGCCTCTTGTGCCTCAGCTTCATCTACTGCTGCCTGCTTGCATTTTTTCTTGTGGGCTCCTAGGTAGGCCTGCCTTGGGAAACTTTCTCTGCAGTACGGGCAACAAACAGAAACGTGGTGCATGGCGCAGGCACAAGTTTCGTGAAGAAGCTGGCCCTGCTGTTGATGCTCTTCCACATGGGCTTGCCGGTGAGTGGCACAAAAACTGAGCAAGAGCATCATGATCTGCTTGAGGTCCAAAACGTCGGAGGGGTGCCTTTTGATTGGCCCAGTAATCTGCCGAAAATGATTTCATTCAAGGGTATTATTGAAATCGCCCGGCGGCTGGTCGCCATCCCACGCGAGCTTTGCGTTGCACGGCCATCCCACGCGAGCTTTGCGTTGCACGGCCGACAGCGCTAGTGCCAGCGCGATCGGTTTACGCTTTTGGCTTGTGGGGATGACGCATGGGCCCCTGAAGCGACTTCGCCAAGCATACAGAGACGAACAGGTACTCGGACGTCAGTGTTCGTACGATACGAACAAACCGTCCGTGAGGCACTACCAAGCCCAATAGGGCTGCATTGGATGCAGTCTCTTTCGCGCCTCTACGCTACACGCTCAGCTGTGTAATAGACGGCCGTGTACGTGGCGTAGAGGCGCACAACAAAACATATCAAGTTAGTGTGTATCAGGCTGTGCAATCCTGCGACGCTCCGTCGACTGGCCACTGCAAGTGGAATCAGCTATCCAGCGCCCCCGGACGTTGAGGCATTTGATTATGCTATGGACTTGGAGTTAGGATATCTACACATGGTTCGAGCTGCTACAATCTAGATGACTCGAAGCGGACTCTCCCGTACTCTCGCAGCATTCATTTCAAAATTTCTTTAGCGATCAAGTGCTTTCATTATGCTGAATACATATGTTTCCTTGCTAACGATCAATGCTAAAGTGTGAGACTCTCGAAGTTTGGTGTTTCGTTCTCAGAATGCATAGCCAGTTGTTACAACTCACGGTACGTACAAATCGATCTTTCCACTACGAGGGAGTCTTTGTTCAACTTACGGCGTCGGCCCAGGTCCTTGCTGACAGACTGCCAGTGTGTGAACACAATCTCATTTAGTCATGCACTGCTTGCAACCGTCACGGTGAGGAAGACACGATTGTGTGTCTGCTGGACTGCGTACTGGATGAAAGGTAAGTGAGGTCTCCATCTGGCGGACTCTTTGCACGTCTCACAAGTGTACTCTACTCTTTACTGACTCTTTTAGTACGCCTATCGACAACCACAAGGAAGTTTTATGTTCGTCGAAATTTTCGCGATTTGACGTTTGCTTTGCATTTCGCGTAGCCCCCTGCCGCTACAACTGTGCACAGTTGTCGGCCACGAAGACACTCCATGGAGTGTCTTCGTGGCCGACGCAGGGAGTCATGGAAGGCACGAACAAAGTTTCCCCGACTCAATAGTTCAATTCGACTTGACTTGACGCAACAAAGGCTTTGCTGGTGCGCCACTAGCATTTCAGCATTGGAACGATCTTGGGACGCGCCGTGCACTATTATAGTGCGTGATGCCGCCCACAGCTGTCCGGCCCCGCTCCGGCCGGCCACTCTTAGCGCTTTGCGAGAGACCGAGAACGGCGCTCCATAGCCAGAAGCACACGACACCGCCTGCCAAAAAAGTGTACTAGCGGAGCGGGCCGCGGGCTCCACTCGCGACCGCCACCATCCCCAGCAGCTGCAAGAGCGAAAAGATTTGCCTCGACGTTCGGATCTTGTATTGTAATGTTGTAAACTATGCAAGTCTCCTCCTTTAGTTTATGCTCGTAGCATAAACTAAAGGAGGAAACCTGTACGGCTAGAGCGAAAGAAAACCGCCCAGTAGACCCATGCAAGCCTATGCAAAGGTCAATGCAAGCCCATGCAAATAGCCAAATCAAGTACATGCAGAAAGCCCATGCAAGGCCATGTATATGGCCAATGCAAGCCTATGCAGATGGCCAACGCAAACCCGTGCAAAAATCCCTTCCAAGCCCATGCACATTCCCAATGCGATCCCATGCAAAATCCCATGCAAGCCCATACAGGTGTCCAATGCAAGCCCATGGAAAATCCCATGCAAGCCCATGCATATTCCCAATGCAATCCCATGCACATGGCCAATGCAAACCCATGGAAGCCCATGCAAATTTCCAATGCAAGCCCATGAACCAGGCCATGCACGTCCACGCAATCATGGCGCTTTTCTACGCATAGGAAACACTTGGGAATTTTCTGCTCGTGCAAGTATGGGTAAATCGCCATGCATGCATTGGTTTTGCATGGGCTTCGTATGGGAAAGTTTAGACTATCAGAAATACAGACGTACCTAAAAGAATTGTCAAAGGAGGAGTACAGTATCCACTAGTACTAAAGAGGATGGTCGGGGAGATTGAAGGCAAGGACATAAGCGATTGTATGGAGATTAGTTGTAGAGTGAAAGGATAGTTTATTATAGTCTAGCAGGTACTGTATTGTTCTAAGTTTCAGCTACGATTTCTATAAAAGGCGCGGCGTTCGGACGGGGAAAGCAAACGGGGCCAGGCACAACCACTTACTAACCCTGAGAGCCACGCAATCTGCAACCCCAAGTGTGTCCAACTTAAGAACCGCTTTGCAAAACCATTCAACACAAGTAAGTCACTCTGTTCATTTTAATAACCCTGCGCACCGCTAAAAGTGGTAGCATCGCCAAATCGATCTAACCCTATTTTTTACCAACATTTTTCCAGTGTGCGAAATCAACACCAACAGCGCAGATTCCACACGTGGCACAGGCAGCACCAATAGCGAGCCGGTGCCCATCATCATCGAACAAGGCGAAATTCAAGCTCAGAGCCAATCTACCTCGGCTAACAAGAGTGCAACACCGCTGCCCGCTGAAAAAGAGTTACTTTTAATATTGCTCTGGAAAAGGGTGAGCTCGACCGTGGGGCTACCTTCGAGCTACCGTCGGCTAACGCAGGACCGAGTGGAGAGAAGTGCTCCACTTGTCAACTTAACAAGCCGTACAACCAATCGTGGCCGGAGCACAACTGGTCTGAGTCCCATATAAGGCACCTCATTTTAAGCCGTGGATTTGGCCCTGCTGTGGAAAACCTTAACCGCGAGCACTCTGATATCCTTACAATAAAGTGCGATTTATGTCATACGAACTACAGGAACGCCTTATTGTTCAACGCGCATAAGGTTGAAGACGAGCACCGCCGCCGTGTCAACGAACTACATCGACTAGTACACTTGGCATCGAGCAAGGGCGTGATTGGACGTTGGACCAAGGTTACTAAACCGAGGAAAACGAACCCCGGTGTACTATCGAAGACCTTGGGGCACTTCAAGAAATACTCCAAACGTTCAATTTAGAGGTATTGACTACAGTAGAAATTTGGCATTAAAAAATTGCCTTGTTTGAAAATTTCAAAATTGTCTACTGTACATTATGGAGCCAGATTCAATAATCCAAATGCAAAATGAGATCAGCTCTCTCTGCCAGCAAGTAGCTCAAGCTAATCAGTCATTACAGGAGCAAATAGCTCAGACAAATCAAGCTGTTGGTATCGCCACCCAATCTATTTCTAACGTAAATACCACGAATAGCAATAGCAATAGCCTTTTGCTAAAAACTGGCAAACCTGAAAAGTTCAACGGTGAAAATGCCCGAAGCTGGTTGAAAAGTATAGCAAATATTTTTGCAGCGCACAGCAATACAATCGATGACAATACAAAAATCAACTATGCCGTAAGCTATATGACGGGTGCGGGACTACAATGGTGGGAGTTAGCAAACCTAAATGACAATGCTATAACATCATATGATGAGTTTCAAAAAGAACTATTAAACTATTTGGAACCTGTGAACAGAGAGTTGACCGCAAGAAAAATGTTGAGTGATCTAAAACAAATGGGCAAGTTAACCTTAGTCCGGGAATATAATAGAGAGTCCTCAAGATGGCTCTTGCAGATCCCAAGTATGACATATGCGGAACAGATATTCCACTACAGCCAGGGACTTAAGACCCGCACAAGAATCGAGGTCGAGCGGGCGGAACCACAATCATTGCAAGACGTTATGAAAATTGCGGACAGACTTGATAGTCTCTTCAATAGTGGTCAAAACTACTTTGCATTCGCAAGATCAACGCCTAATTTTTCCTCTGCGCCTACACCAATGCAAATTGGGAACATGCAACCGCGCAGAAGTACGAAACTGTCCCCAGCAGAAAAATCGCGAAGAATTGAGCATAGGTTATGC